>NC_058135.1:127702013-127750548 GCF_016433145.1 Gracilinanus agilis
TGCAATGACACAAGACAGCTCTGAGGGATTTATGGTAAAGATGCTACCCACATTCAGAGGAAGGACTGCAGGAGAGGAAACATATAAGATAAACAATTGCTTGAATGCATGGACTGAGGCGGACATGAATGGGAAATAGACCCTGAACAAGGACACATGTTACAACCAGTGGAAATGTGCGTTGGCCATGGGTGGGGGGAGAGCGGGGGGTGAAGGGGAAAGTAGGGGCATAAAGTATGTAAACAGGTTAAAAATGAATATTAATAAATGTCTAATAATAAAAAAAATAAAAAAAAGAACAAGACTGGGGGTGTAGTTGGCAAAATAGAAAAGCTGTTCTTGGACAATTCTTGACAAATTTAATAGGTGAAAAGATAACTTAAGTGAGTTGTTTTTGCATAATGCCTCAGAGATTCATGGAACAAGGCTACATTCCTATGGAAAATGAAATTTATAGAACTAAATTTCTCATTCTTCTCTGGGAAGATTATCCATTTAATGAAGACTGTGAAGAGACAAGCAACCAGATAGACAGCCACAAACACAGAGCACACTAAATAGGGTTTGTTTTAAATATCTTATTTATGTAATTATTCTAATGGAAAGAGAACATTTTTTCCACTATGCAGAGAGAATCCAAGCAGAAGGAATTTTTAGGGATCCATAAATTTTCCTGGCAAATGACTCAGAAAGCCACTTTTACCCTAATTAAAATTTCTTTTATCACCTTTTGTTTTTACACCATAGAAGTTAACTGCCCCCTCTATCACATTAAATCCTTTTTCATAACAATGAAAACATTTAAATGAAGCTGACCACACAGGATGGGCTGCTTCTGACAGGACAGATTGCATTCTGCATCCTTCTGCTCACACACACACACACACACACACACACACACACACACACACACACATGCGCACACCTTCTCCAATGAGAAGAGGAATCCTCAGTCCTCAGTTTCTTACTTTCTCTCCGTTCTCAGATTGCTCTTTACATTACTTCCAAATTCTAATGCTCTCTAGCAATGTCGAGTTTCACATCATTATAATCTTTACAGATCATTCTCCCAGTTCTGCTTTCTTTACTCCTCCTCACTTCCCATTTCCCCCTAAATTCCTTCTACTTATCAATTCTTACAGTGCAAAAATATTAGCTATACATACCATTGTTCATTCAATCATTTCCTGGCTTGTGTTCCCCGCCCATCATATTTTAAAAGTAAAACTACGTTTCTAAGAATAATGAAAGCATAAGAGAGACTTGGATACTTTGGGCCTGATTTTTTTATTCTGATAAAAATAACCAAATTTCCTTTTTTTGATATGTAATTTATATCATTCTCTTCAGATAGCATTTTCCTTACCTTTTCACAAAAGGTATTTTTTTCAAATATTTTTGCTGTGTGACTCATAATTTCTGACTTCATTCTATTTCTGTGACACCCAGGGGAGAGGGGATAGTCACATTTTCCAGAAATTCTGAGGAAGTCTCAATATGTGACTTCTGTATAGGACCACTGAGTCATCAGTACAGCTGTAAGCTTTCAAAAGTGATACACAATTTCACCACTTGATGGTGCCAAGAAAATGAAAAGCCAGGCTGCAGAAGGGCTTTGAAGCAAGCTTTGGCATCAGTCTCAGAATAAAACTGTGATTACTAATGGAATGAAATTAAGGTTGGGGAAAAAAAAAAAGAAGAGCAAAGTCAGAAAGAATGACAGAGGTGTCTCTTTTTTTAATGATGAATAACATGAAGGAGAAAAAGATTTTTAAAGAATATAAATTCATATTTTTTAATTAAAAAAATTCTTATCTCCTATCTTAGAGCCAATACTACATATTGGTTCTAAGGCAGAACTGTGGTAAGGGCTATGCAGTGGACAAAGTGACTTGCCCAGGGTCACACAGCTAGGAAGTATCTGAGGCCAGATTTGAGCCCATGACCTCTTGTCTCTAGGACTGGCTCTCAATCTACTGATCCACTTAGCTAACTTCAGAGGATAATTGGTCCTTAAATATAAAGAGATAAAATTAAATAAGCAGAAGATAAAATGAAATTTGATTATATAAATTATATAGCATAATTTATAAATGTATACATATAATTATATAATATACATTTATAAATTATACTATATAATTATACTATATCTTATATATACTATATATAAATTATACTATATAATACTATACTCTATAAATGATCTATACTAAACAAATAATCATGTGTAATAAATACATTGTATAAATAAATAAAATGCATAAATATTAAATTATATAACATTTAAAGGTTTTGCACAAACAAAATTAGAAGAGAAACAAGTAACAGAGAAAGTAATCTTTCCAGTAAGTTTCTCTGATAAAGATTTTATATCCAAGATTCAAAAGGAATTAATTCAACTGTATTAAATTAAAAGCCATCTCCCAATAAATAGTCAAGGGATGAAGAAGAATTTTTTCAAAGGAATAAATCCAACGTATCAAAAGTCATTTGAAACAATGTTCC
Source organism: Gracilinanus agilis (assembly GCF_016433145.1). Classification (NCBI taxonomy): domain Eukaryota; kingdom Metazoa; phylum Chordata; class Mammalia; order Didelphimorphia; family Didelphidae; genus Gracilinanus; species Gracilinanus agilis. The sequence goes on from NC_058135.1 coordinate 127,704,522, forward strand.
CCATCACTAATAATCAGTTATATGTAAATGAAAATAACTTCACATTCACTGGATTGGCAAAGGTGACAAACAAGGTATATGACATTTTGTAGGGGCTGCAGGAAAAGAGGTAAAAAATGGACTGTTTGTTGGTGGAACTGTGAATTGGTCTATCCATTCTAGAAAGAAACTTGGAATTTTGCTCAAAAAACCACTAAATTGTGCATTCACTTTGATCCAATGACTACTTAGTAGTATCACTACTGAGCTTATACTCCAAAGAGATCAAAGAAAGAGGGAAAAGACTCATATGTACAAAAAATATTTATACATATTCTTTTTTTTTTTTTTTTTTTTTTTTTTTTTTTTTAAACCCTTACCTTCCGTCTTGGAGTCAATACTGTGTATTGGCTCCAAGGCAGAAGAGTGGTAAGGGTAGGCAATGGGGGTCAAGTGACTTGCCCAGGGTCACACAGCTAGGAAGTGTCTGAGGCCAGATTTGAACCTAGGACCTCCCGTCTCTAGGCCTGGCTCTCAATCCACTGAGCTACCCAGCTGCCCCATATACATATTCTTTTTGTAGTAGAATGACTGAATGAACTGAGGTATAGTATAGCTAATGTTTATATAGCATTTACTATATGCCAAGGACAGTGTTAAGCACTATCTAATTATTAACTTTTTATAATTTATATTTTACATTTTATTTACAATTTACATTTATATTTTGCATATTTATTTATAATTTATAATTATTATCTCATTGAAATGCAGTGGAATATTTTTGCACCACAAAAAATAATGTAGTGGACAGTTTTAGAGGATATTAAGAGAACCCGAATAAAGTAACAGATAAAGTGGAAAGAACCAGAGTTGTAATTTATACTACAACAAAAACTTTATTTTAAGAAATAACTTTGAAAGACATTAGGATTCTGACCAGGCAGGGCAGTGATGAAATACAGGTCCAGAGAACTAAAAATGATGCTATATCCAAACTCCTGCCAGGAAGACATGGAGTGAAAATGCAAAAAGAGATACTATTCTGGATGCAGACAATGTGGAAATTTGCTTTGCTCCACTGTGTACATTTATGAGGGTTTTTTTCTTTTTTAAAATAATTGTTCAGCTGGGGGATCAGTGTGAGGAGAGACAATAAATTCTTGAAAAAAAAAACAAAGAAAAAATTTTTTTAAGAAAAAGACTAGCTCCTGTGTTTCTAAATGAATAAGTAGAATAGATATTAGCCACTTCTAAGAGGATACACAATATAGGCATACACAAATTAATCAGTGTAAAATGGCCTCAAAATAAGAAAGGGTATGGAATGATGTGATTTCAGGGCTATATGGCATAATTACTCCAGTAAGGATAAGATAATATAATAAGTCTAGTCAGGTTAATAAAGCAATAACTAAAGGATATTAGAGAATCCTTTAAAAAGAGTACATCTCTCTTTTCCAGAAATGAATGGCTCTCATGTATTCATTACAGCAAATTATTACATATTCTTTCATTTTTAAAATGTCTCCAACTTTTTTTAATCTATGTAAAAAATTCACCTCTGACCGCCCTTTCTAAATATCTGGTTGGTAGGAACAAGTGGTATCAAGAGTAGACTAAACATGACAGAAAAAGTCAGCCTAATTTGACTGCTATAGAATGACAGCTCAATCAACTTTATCGTAATTTATGTTTTTATAATGCTTTTTGAAGTTTACATGCAAGGATTATCAGCCACATGGGGAACTAAGGCTTGGAAAAAGAAAGGGCATTGCCAGGGTCCCACAGCTCATAAATGTTATAGCATAGCTTTGAACCAAGGTTGTCTGATTCCAATTCACTAATTTCCACTGCATTGATTTTTGTTGTCATGTCTGACTCTTTGTGATCCTCTTTAAGGTTTTCTTAGCAAAGATTCCAGACTGGTTTATCATTTCCTTTTCCAGCTCATTTTACAGATGGGGAAACTGAGGCAAACAAAATGAAGGGACTTGCCCAAGGTCACATAGCTAATGTCTGAGGCCAGATTGGAAATCAGGTTTTCCTAACTCCAGGCCTTGCACTCCATCCACTGTGCCACCTAGCTGTCTGCTACGTATTTATTAAGGGACTACTATGTGCCATTCATTCTGCTAAGTGATAGGGAGACAAAGATAAAAATAAAGAATCTGCTCTCAAGAAGCTTACAGGATCCTTTCATCTCGAGACCAGCAGTCTTTCCACCAGATCACAGTGACTTTCCACATGGATTCAATTGTGGAAAAGATTACAAATAACATAAGTGAACAGTCTGGAAATACAAGGCCTCTCAGAGCTAAAGCACTTCTTGAGCTTTTTTTTAAGAAGGTAAGGTTTTTTAAAAAAGGTATCATTAGAAAATCAGTTAGAATCCATTAGAAAATTAATAAATAAATAAACCCAGTGAAAGTATTTCACAGCAGTTTAAATAATGGTGACTGTTGTGTTAGGTATGAAGATTCTTCAAGGTCCTCCATATCATTCTTGGTGATAGTTTTGTTGTCAGCCACAATCATGACTGACTAGCAATTGATTAATTTTTTTTAATTTTTTTTTTTGGTATGAACTCAACAATCATTGACAAACCCAAAGAATAAGAAACTGTATTCCTGTTATGCACAATTTATTTTTTAAGTAAATACTTACAAGGAAATGGGGGCAGGGGAACACATTCTTAAATATATATACACCAACAGGATTCAAACCCATCAGTGAGTTAGAAGAAATGGCTGAGAACAATTTGGTCCCAGTGCCACGAAGGCAATGAAAGCAAGCATTGTGGGACATTTGGAGCTTGGTCTGACTTGAAAGATGCCTGGACCATCACCAGTCATCCTGACTTCAGTCTTGTCATTGGGCTTGGATGACTCTGGAAGAGAGATGCTCAGGCTAGACATCCCCCTAATTCCCTGACAGCTGGGAAGCTTGCAGGTTACCTTCAGCCCAGTTTAGCCCATGTGTGGAAATGCTTCTTAGAGCCTCATAGGAGAGTTAAATGAAAGGTGGATACCAAAGGTTTCTGAATCTTTTTTATCTCTAGAAATTTAATTTAGACCAACATCTTATAAGATATAACACAACAAAATCTAAATAAATATGTCAGATCATTTGAAAAAAGAGATGGAAAGGAGATGTTTATCACAACAATAAGTGGGGTAAAAATTCTTACTTATACAAGAGGTAGAAATGATTGTTAATGATAAAGTGAATAATTGTAATTACATGAAATTGAAAAGCTTTTGAACAAGCAACTAGAATCAGAAGAGAGAAAAAATTAATTGTCTCTGATGTCCTCAACTATAAAATGATCTGGAGATGTAAATTTCAAAAGACTCTAATATCTCTGTTAAGAAAAACCTCACCTTGGGCCACAAAGGACTGAAATGTTGAAATGAGATAGGGTGGAATTAAATGTGGATCTTCTTCACTCTGAGCCCATGCATATAGCAGATGTTTAATAAAGGGTAATTGCACTGGTTATTAAATGGCAAACAAATAGTTCAATAGGAATTATAAATAAATTGTTCAGTTGTTTTCACTCATTTCTGATTCTTCATGGCCCCATCTGAGGTTTTCTTGGTAAAGATATTGGAGTAGTTTGCCATTTCCTTCTCTAACTCATTTTACAGATGAAGAAACTGAGGCAAACAGGATTAAGTGACTTGCCCAGGGTCACGTAGCTGGTAAGTGAGTCTAGATTTGAACTCAGAAAGATAAGTCTTCCTGACTCCAGGCCCAGCACTCCATCTACTGTGCCACCCCGCTGCCCATTCTGGCTATTATTGGTAGTAGCATATGCATTGCCTTTAGCTGAAAAAATATGCAGCAACACAGATAAAACGATGCTTTTTAGACAATTCAGTCATATGTGAATATTTATGTGTAGATTTTTTTTTTCATTTTTGGTCTCATCTTCCGTCTTCATCAACAGAGGGGACTCTCAGTATGGAAACTCTCCATCTCTTGGACAGATCAGCAACTAGACTGTAAGTTCTAATCTTAGGGAAGTTGCATGTGGCAGCAGGGATTAAGTGACTTGTCCAGAGTCACATAACTAGCATGTGCCAGAGGCTTCTAAGCACATGTATGTGACTAGTCAGTAAGATGAAATTAAAGGCATAAATATAGAAGAAGAGGAGACAAAAACTCCCCCTAATTGCTGGTGACATGATGGTTATTTGGGACCATTTTAGTCTTGTGTCACAGAGTTTTAAAAAGGAAGAAAAAACAAGATTCTCTTCAAATCACTGGGCTGGAAGGGACCTCGAGAGGTCATCTACTCCATGACCTTTCATTTAGCTTGCCCTCCCTCCCACCCAGGCTTGGGCTCAGGATGGAGGTCGACTTTTGCACCTCTTCATCCTAACCTTGGCCAATTGTACCTTTGTCTTTCTCTGACACTTATCAGCACGTGAACCTGGATAGGAAGGAAGCTCCCTTACACCTCTGAGGGGTTTTGTGAGAATTGCCTGGATAAGGCTGGTCCTTTCAGGAGGGTGGATAAGGGGGAAGCATCATTATTCCAAAGAAGTTCTGTTCCCTTTAATCCTAACAGAAAGCCTGGAAATGTTCAGAAGATATAGAGCATTTAAACATCACCTTTAACATCATAAATCTAAAGAATTCAACCATGGTAGCAACAGCAATCATCATGATGCTTTAAAATCATTCCATCATAGAATCATGGAATTTTAGAGCTGTCAAGAGATGCTAGAGACATCTATATTAACCATAATTAGTTGCTATTCATAGGGTCTAGATGCTTTCAAATATTATTTCATTGAAGTCCTCATAAGAATGCTACAGGTATTATTATCCCTGTTTTAGAAAATGAGGAAATTGAGGCTTAGATGTTAAGTAGCTGTACATGATCACACAGTAAATGGAAGAGACAGGATTTGAAATCAAGACTTGAAAGACTGCAAGTCCCTCCCGTGCTTTTTCTACCACATTGGCATTAAATAAATCAGTCCCCCAATTCAATCAAGATAAATTTTAATGAATGAGAATATATATTTTCCTATTTTTTGCTTTTATTTTTAAGTTAATTTATTTTCCTTCTCCATCCTTACCTTATAAAGAAAAGAGAAAAAGAAAACCCTCTCATCCAACATGTATAGTCAAGCATACATAATCCTCATACTGGCCATGTCCAAAAATATATGTGTCATTCTTGATGTTGAATCTGTCACTTCTCTACTAAGGGGTAGGAAGTATAGATCATAAGATAGTCCTCTGTAATCCTGGTTAGTATAAGTATGTAGCATAGGACCTCATATATAATTGGGGGGTGTTAATAAATGTTTAATAACTGATTGATGGTTGGTCATTGCAATGATCTTAAGTCTTTCAAAGTAGTTCGTCTATGTATACCCTATATCATATTACCCAGCATCTTAGGGAGAAGGGTAGGGAGAAAATATGGATTGTAAAACATTAGAAGATGATTATTAAAATTATATCTATATATAATCTGGGAAAAAATAAAATATTTTTTTTAAAAAGTGTTTTGAGTAATTTTCTTTCATGACTTCTTTTTTCTTTTCTTTTACACCCTTACCTTCTATCTTAGAATCAATACTGTATATTTGTTCCAAGGCAGAAGAGACTAGTAAGTGTCAGGAAATGGGAATTAAATGACTTGACAAGGAACACACAATGAGGCAGTGACTGAGGCCATATTTGAACCCAGGACCTCCTGTCTCTAGACCTGACTCTCAAGCCACCGAGCCATTTCACTGCTGCCTCATGATCTCTTGAAATAAAATATTCTCTCTTTTTACAGTCATGGCTTTTGGGTACTATAATCCTTTTAAAGTTATTTCTCTTTGATCCATTTTCTTTATCTTTTTTATTCTGAACTTAAGTATTCAAAAAAGAGAATCTTCACATACAAAGCAGAACATAAAAAGAGGATTTAATAAGAAACCATGACTTTCCATTTCATAACATTTGTTTTTTTAAGTATATAATAAATTCCATGTGTTATTTATAATATTGTCCTTTTGTTTGAGTTTCTTCTGAACTAACATCTGTTCTCATCTATTTTTAATTTAAAATTTTATTATATTAATTATGTTAATTTATATATAATTATATTTTACATAGCATTTAAAAATATTATAGTGACACCTACATGTAATCTGGAAAAAAAATTTTTAAATTTTAAATTAATTATATACTCAGAGGAAAAAAATAGAGAGACTTGAGCCAGGAAAATTTAAAATATTACAAGTGTCTTTTTTTTTTAGCTTTAGTTTTTCTAACTCCCTTATACACTCTTTCCATTAAAAATTGAAAGGAAGAAAAAACAAAAACAAAAACAAAAACAAGCTTGTAACTGTTATAGGTGTCTGGTGTATGGGCAGACCCATCAGCTTGCTCAAATGGTATCTCCAAATGGAGAACACTGGAGAGCAGATGGCATCACCAGGTGGAGGATTCTGGGAAGCAGATGGTGTCTGCATGTAGGGGAAGTTTGGGAGCTGCTTCTAGGAGAGCCATGCCGATACATGAAGGAAGTACCTTGGAGAGACTGGTACATGTGTGGACATTCTAGAACTGTTTCTGGCTGGCCTACTATGGTTGGGGGGAAAGGGGGATTATTTTTCCCTTTGGTCAGATAACTGGTGTCTTCAAGATAACCTGACTCAGCTCTCACCATCTCATGGCTGCATCCACATCTGGGGAAGCAAGGTGACTCCTTTACTCACAGTGTCTGGTGAGAAAATCATGCTTTAAAAGAAAGGACCCACAGTGTAGACTCTAAATGATCACTCTAGTGCAAATATCAATAATATGGAAATAGATCTTGATCAATGACACATGTAAAACCCAGTGGAATTGCGTGTTGGCTATGGGAAGGGGGTGGAAGGAGGGGAGGGAAAACATGAATCATGTAACCATGGAAAAATTTTCTTAATTAATCAATAAAAATTATTTTTAAAAAAAGAGAAAGGACCCCCAGCTCCACAGAAAGACTCATCTGGTAGGGATATGAACTTGATGGGACCAATGCTGTTGTATGAACAGAACTACAATGATCCTAATCTCTCCACCCTAGCCTGAGCTAATATATAAGGGAGAATGTGTCCCTGAGGTGATAGGGGAAATGTTTTGTGTTTGTTCTTGCTGTATCTTTGAAGTAAATACGCCTTTGTAAAAGTCACCAATTTTTAAGAGGTTGAATGGAACTGAGGTAATAGGCATTGGTCCCCAATAAATGGGAGGTACATAGCTAGTTGGGGCTCCTGCCACGATGTAGGAAAGAAATGATCAATACAGAATTAATGGTACCCTGAAACTCTGACAGGGGATATGGTGGGCCTGGACATGAGAGAGCAGATCAGAGCATCACATTATGTAACGAATAAACATAGGTAAGGAGAATGGATCCACACAATGGCCATGTCTAAAACATGTCTTTATACTTGTTGTCTTATCAGTTCTCCGTCAAGAGGTTGGTAGATGCTTCACCATAGGTCCTCTGGAGACATGGTCAGGCATAGCGCTGACCAGAGTTCTTATGTCTTTCAAAATTTCTTTTATAATCCTCTTGTCCTTATAGCAATTGTTTTGGTGGTTCTAGTCATTTCATTCTGCATCCATTCATTTGAATCTTGCCAGGATTCTCTGAAACAACATATGTTATCATTTCTTGTAACATAAAAATGTTCCATTACACTTCTGTATCATAATTTATGCAGCCATTCCTCATTTTATGGGTAATTTCCTCAGTTTTCAGTTCTTTGCCACTAACAAAAAAAGTGCTATAATATTTTTATCTATATAATTCCTTTTTCACTTTCTTTGATCTCTTTAGGATATAGATCCAAATTCTGAGGGACTTATGAAAAAGAATACTATCCACATCCAGAGAAAGAACTGTGGGAGTAGAAACACAGAAGAAAAGCAAGTGCTTGATCACATGGGTAAATGGCAATATGATTGGGGATGTAGACTCTAAGCGATCACCCCAATGCAAATATTAATAATATGGAAATAGGTCTTGCTCAGTGACACATGTAAAACCCAGTGGAATTGTGTGTTGGCTATGGGAGGAGGTAGGAGGAGGGGAGAAAGAACATGAATCATGTAACCACGGGGAAAATATTCTAAATTAAGCAAAAATTTTCAAATTAAAAAAAAAAAAGAATATAGGTCCAGTAGAGTTACCACTGGGTCAAAGGGTAGGTATATTCTAGTAACTTTTGGGGCACAGTTACAAAATGATTCCAGAATGGTTGGACCAATGTCCTAAATCTTATAGTGCTAAGACCAGCAAATATGTCTTGAACACAGAAAGAAACACTCATCATTCTGCAGGTAATTCAGTTCTTATACCATTAGTGTCAAATTATGCCTTGTTATATGTGTGTCCAGGATAGGCTACCTCTTGCTGAGAGTCATGATTTTCACATAAGTGGGAATATCATTCCTTTCTTTCCTATGTGGTGAGGAAATACAATGCAATGTATTTTAAAGTTCATTTTTGGAGATGATATTTTCAAATCAAAATTAGGGAAAATAAATCTTTAAAAATATATGATACTCATCATACATGTAGAGCCCAGATCAAATTGCCTATCATCTCAGGGAGGAGGGAGAGAAGAAAGGAGGGAGACAATGTGGATCTTATAATTTCAGAAAACGTATGTTAAAAATTGTTATTACATGTAATTAGAGAAATAAAATATTTTCAAAAATAAACTATATTTTACAAATGAGTTATTGCCGTGAAACATAATTCAACATTTAACACAGGCTGTTTGTTTTACAGATGAGCTTGGAAAGAGGAAAACTGTAAAATTTGTCTCAAATGACTTATATTCAAGTGAATATGATAAACATTTATGTTTGCTACTAACCAGATTCAATGCCCTGATTTTGCTGCCTTTCTATTTAAGGAGGGAAGGAGACAGACTGGATAGCTGGATAGTTTCTTTTTTTAAAAAGTTAAATATATTACTTGAGTTTGTCAACATTAATGAGAAATGTCTGTTTATTCAATTAAAAAAATAACTTATTGGCTATGTTAGCTCAATTTTCTATTGATACTGCTCATTGGCTCTTGCATTCAGAATAAGGCCCAATAACTTTTACCTTTTTTTAGCTTTATTATGGCTGCTCCTGTAGCTAGACACTGGCCAGTTCTCAGAGAATTTTATTACAGTTTTACTAAGAGTTACTTCCAACTTTCCCAAGATGAGTTAGTTAGAGGGAAGAAGAGAACAAGGAAAGGGAAAGAGAAGAAATGAAGGAAGGGAAGAAGAGATAAATGAAGGGCAAGAAGAGAGGAAAAAGGAAGAGAAGAAAGGTACAGTAGGAATAATATCCTAACCCCTGCCCCCATGAAGGTATGGCTAGTTTTTCCTTAAAAGGCATTAAAGGGGGCAGGTAGGTAGCTCAGTGGATTGAAAATCAGGTCTAGAGATGGGAGTTCAAGGGTTCAAATGTGATCTCAGACACTTCTTAGCTATGTGACCCTGGGATAGTCACTTGCCCCCATTGCCTAGCCCTTATCACTCTTCTTCCTTGGAACCAATACTTAGTACCAATTCTAAGATGGAAGACAGAGGTGGTTATTTTAAGCATTAAAAACTATCTTTGAGACTTAATTGGCTCAAGGGATTAAAGGTTCCAACTATAGACATCAATTTCTGGACAATTACACACAAAATAGCCACTAGGAACTCCAGGCATTTTCTGATGCTTGGATGGTGGGAAAAGATGGACGACTCAGGCAAGTTAGCTTCATTCAACTAAATCAACATGAGATATCATCAGTGCTTATCCTGGTTCAATCTGCTATGCCCAAGTAAATCTGTTTTGTAACTGTTGAATGAGCTGGGGGGGAAGGAGGGGGAATCTCATTTTGTTCCTAACCTACCAAAGAACTGGCCTGAGGGAGGCCCAGCACAAAACAGAAAAAAGTAAATGCTAAATTTTTCCAAAACACCTTGATATTTCCAAATGAACCCAAAAGGGCCCAGTTTTATTGGTCAGGCACTACGTATCCTGGTGCCCATAGTATATAGAATATATTTATTCTTACTTCTACTATTCTACTATATAATGAATACTACTATTCTGGGGACATTTATAAGAGAATCCACAGAAATAGTCCCCATTGTGAAGAAGCCTACAGTCTCAAGGAGAACCCATGTGGGAAAGGCCCTTCCAAGACACAAAGTGCCCAAGCACATTTCAAGAAATTTCTTACTTTTATAGCTGCCACCCAATAATTCTGGAAACTAACACCGGGACACATGCACTATGTTGTCAGCAGCTCTCCTTACAAGCACACAGTCTTTGAAACTCAGGAGAGAAAAGTTTTTATTTTTAAGATGAAGAAAATAAAATGAACACAAAACAGACCTTATAAGAAAAAAATGACACCTCCGCAGAAAGAACGTTTTCTCAGAAAACTCTTGAAGGAAGTCACTACAAAGGTGCAGCTCAAGCAGGAACCTTGAGGGAAAGTGACCTCCTCCATCTTAGCATCTGTGATAGAGAAAGATAAGGAGGCCAAGCATAATCTGATATGCACCTTAGATTTTAAGGAAACAGATTTCAAAGGGTTCAGAAAAAGGATAAGTGGCCCCCACGGCCTAAAATTCCATAGGAGAAATCAGCCCAGAAGGAGGAAAGCTCTAAAGAATGACATTTTTGAGGCACAACAAGGAAAAAGTTACCTGAGGAGGGAAAAAATAGAATAATGCTGAAATGCAGTGAACTCATCAATCACTTGGATTTTTAAAAAAGGCATTTATTACATTTAATTGAAATTATATAATGGATATGTACAAATATAGTTGAGAGAAAAATAGTAGTACTGTAATCGGTGTTTAGCATAAGTCTGCCAGAAATAATTTTTATTTAATTTGACATTAGGCCTTCCCACTCACCTGAAGTGACTGGCTCTATGACCTCCCTAAGGGCAGTGTCCTTTGGCAATAAAGGTTCAATTTGGTTATTATCCTAATCCATGTCCAAAAAAATGGCTCTAAAAAGTTTCCTGGTCTGGAAAGAATTTAGGGATGTAGAAAACATTATTTCTTAATATTTTCAGTTTTACTAAAAGGGGAATTTGCAATGTTTTCACACATATAAGATGAAAGGAAGTGCAGGTAATGAAGGGTAAACACAAAAGCAGAGCATTGTTCTCTAAGGATCTTGTTGGGGGTGCCACAGGTCTGAGTGATAGAAGACTGGTGCAGAAAGCTGAAGAGAACAAAGGCCTGTTTTTCACTACATCTGGGGAAAAGAAGAGGACCAAAAAAGTAAAAGGATCACCATGAGGAGTTCCTGAGAGAAGGGAGAGATGCTCAACTCTTCTTTGCCTTTGTCTCATCTTTGGATTGGAATGAACAAAATCAAAATGACCACTAAGGAACTGATGCAAAAGATAAGTAGGTTCATAGGATCATGGAGCTAGAAGGAATCTTAGAGGACATCTTAACCAATTCATTTTACAGATGAGGACCTGAGGCCTCGAGGAATTAAGTTATTTACCCCAAGTCATACAGGTAGTAAGTGAACTCCCTCAGATTTGAACCCAGATTCTCTGCCTCCAAATTCATTACATGTTGCACTATATCTCAGTTCCTTCCCAAGTAAAGAGGCATTCAAAGAGTGCCTAGCTGCCCTTGATAAGTTCAAGGCATTAACCATTTAACCCTGGGCAAAAAACTTAACCCTATTTGTGTAGCCCTTGCTCGTCTGTCTTAGAGTTGTTACTAAGATACAAAGTAAAGGTTTAAAAAAAGGAAAAGAAAGGAAATGTAAAATCTTACAATTGGGTTAAAAAAGTTGACTTTACAAGTTCAAGATAGTCTAGATCGGGGCCTTTAGTAGAATGGTTTTTACATTTAAGAAAAGTTTTTTAAAAAGTATTTTAAAATATAATTTTATAATAATGAATCATGGAACCACGGAAAATATTCTAAATAAAAAAAGGAAAAATAAAAAATAGATGTTATACTATAATAAAATATAAAAGCATATATAATCATATAAAATAATTTAATAAAAATAAAAAGTATTTTTTAAACATTTATTAATATTTATTTTTTGAAAACTTAACATGGTTACATAATTCATGCTCTTACTTTCCCCTTCACCCCCCCCTCCCCAGCTTCACCCTTCCCTCCATGGCAGATGTGTATTTCCCCTGGTTTTAACATGTGTCGTTGATCAAATTGTTGATAGTTGCATTGGTGTGGTAGTTTCGAGTCTACATCCCCAATCATGTCCGCCTCAACCCATGTGTTCAAGCAGTATAAAAAGTATTTTTAATGTATTTTAAAATGTAAAATCTTTTTTTAGGTCAGAGCCAGTGACAAACAGATCACCCCTTCTGGAATTTGTTGTTCCCTGGTCTAGAATGCAATTCATCTAAAATGGCANTATATATATATATATATATTGCACATTTTTGAAAGGCTGTAAATAAAATGGAGAATGACCAGAAGAGTTTCACCAGAATGGTGAAGGGCCTCAAAAAACATACCATCTAACTGAAGAAGAATTCTATCTACCTTCTGGCAAAAAAAGTGATAGATTTGAGACACTGGATGGATTCAAATGGATATGGCCAATGTGGAAATTTGTTTTGCTTGATTACAGATATTTATTATAAAGGTTTTCTTTCCCTTGCCCCCCAAAACCCCCATAATAAGAAAGTAGAGAGAAAATCAAAGGCTCTTAGTGGGAAAAAATGTAAGATCATATCATATGAGGATCAATCGAAGGAATTGAGGTTGTTTAATCTAGAGGAGGGAAGGGAGGAAAGATTAATAATTGTCCTCAAATGTTTGAGGGATTGTCACTTGGAAGCAAGATAGATTTATTTTACAAGGCTCCAGAAGAAAACAACAGAAAAGCAGGTGAAAATTGCAGAGGGAATAATGAAATAAGGCTTCGTATAAAGAAGAATTTGCCCATAATTAGAGCTATGCCACGGTGGAGTGGACTGTCTCAGAAGAGATTGACTTTCCCTCTTACTGCAAGTCTTTAAGCAAAGAGATTCAGTGGCCATATATCAGGTTTGCTTTGAATGGGATTCCTACTTGGGTTTAAAAAGCCTTTGCAAATCCTTTCTACTATGGGATTCTGCAGTTCTATGTGAATGCAAAAGGGTAGAAGAAAGCAGGATGAGAATGGGAAATGTCAGTTCTCTTCAGCTGGAAATAGAGTATATGAAAGGCAATATGGTGAGACTAGAAACAAACTAGATTATAGGAGCCTTCAGTGATGAAGAAATGTCAACAAAGACACGAGTAAAGGGCAAGCAGGACAGAGGCTCAGAGGTCAGAAAAAGAAAGAGGGTCTTTCACGTGGCCTCTTCCATTGGAGCCTTAACAAGAGGAAGGCCCAAGATACAGAGCCTCAAAAAAAGAAAGAGATGAAAGAGACAGCAGTTCAACAAGGAACAATGTAGCAGGGTGGAGAAAGAGAAAATGGCACTGCATGGAACCATGTGAACCAATCAACAATGATTATTATGTAGATTATACAAATCTATGTCGAAGGAAGGGATGCTGGATTCTCATGTCCTTGTGTTCTCTGTCCATAGGAAAAATGTAAGAGTATTCTTGACCGACTAGACATGGCTAGAATCTTCTGTGGTATTTCTGTTGTGTAAATAAAACCTTTCTTAGGTTATTATGAAGAAAACCTGCCTAGCAGAAGCAATAGAGCATTGTAAGCAAGACACACAAAGTGTAACATTTGCCAGGAGGAGGATCGTTACCAGCACCCTAACACCACTTCCCCAAGTGGGGACAGGCCAGAACCTGGAACCCAGGAATAGTAGTGCCCCCTAAACCACCACGTCTATTTCCAGGCCAACCCCCATGGAATTCATCCAGGGCAGTGATTCCCAAAGTGGGCGCTACTACCCCCTGGTGGGTGCTGCAGCAATCCAGGAGGGCGGTGATGGCCACAGGTGCATTTATCTTTCCTATTAATTGCTATTAAAATTTTTTAAAAATTAATTTCCAGGGGGCTAAGTAATATTTTTTTATGGAAAGGGGGCGGTAGGCCAAAAAATTTTGGGAAGCACTGATCCAGGGAATCAACCCGTGTGGAAAGCATTAGTTATCACCTCTATAGATGCTGTAGCTCCTACTTCCTTAGCAGCCCCAACTGCTGAAAACAGGGAAAATCAAGTCCTTGTCACTAAAGTCTTTACTATTGTTGAATGGCTCAGAAACAGATGGGATTTTATCAGTGGAAAGACATTAAAGGTGTATTATTACCACTGGCTTTGGCTTTTCACCCTAAGAACCACTGAGCTTCTGCCTCTCACTTGCAGCTGAAACCTATACTTGGTTAATTTGTATAAATATTTCATATAAAATAAATATTTCTGCTTTTTGTAGCTGCACATGAGGAGCCTATATCAAATTGCTTGCCTCCTCAATGACTGCAGAGAGGAGGGAAGGAAGGAGGGAGGGAGAGAATTTGGAACAAATATTTTTTTTAATATAAAACTTTTTTTTGGAAAAAAGATTTGAAAAAAATATTAAAATTACACACACACACATATATATATTTCATGTTTACTACTATGTAAAATAAAACTTCTCTGTTTGGCCTTTGAAGTTCATCACAATGGAGCTAAACCTTACCTTTCCTGATGGATTTCACTTTGTTTTCCTCCATGTGCTCTCCATTCCTGTCAAACTAGCCTACTTGTCTCCTGGACCTCATCTTCTAGCTCCTGCCTTTCTATCTTTGCACATACCTGGAATATGTTCTCTCCTTGCTTGGGTGTCACCTCCTGCTAAGTAAATCTCATTTTGTTAACTGTCTTGTAGACTACGAGTGTCTCATTTTCACTCCAGTCTTGCAGTGTGACCTACTACCAAAGGTGACCTAAAAAGAAAAGATATCAATACAAGGTTTTCTGAAAAAGAGAAAAGTCATATATGCAACTAGAGCCAGTATAGTAAGAGCAAAGGCTCCCCCTCAAAAGTCCTCTCAATTGTTAATGCCATCCATAGCCTGAAAATGATTTTGTATTGATTCTGTGTAGGTTTTGTATCTCTCTCTCTGTGTATATGCTAGTTCCTTCTGGGAGTATGCAAGCTCATTATTGACAAAGACCGTTTTGTTTTGGGCTCTATCTTAATAGTACCTGGCATATAACAAGAACTTAATAAATGCTTGTTGAATTGATATTGATTATGGAAATATTTATTATATTGAATATTGATTATAGGGGAAGCTAAGTGGTGTGGTGGATAGTGCTGAGCCTGGAATCAGAAAAACTCATTTTCTTCTTAAGTTCAAGTCTGGCCCCAGACAGTAGCAGTATGACTCTAGGTAAGTCACTGAATCTTGTTTGCCTCAGTTTCCTCATCTGTCAAATGAGCTGGAGAAGGAAGTGGTAAACATTCTAGGACCTTTGCTAGGAAAACCTCAAAAGGAGTCACAAAGAGTTGGAAATGACTGACTCAATAATAACAAATGGAAAAAGAATTATAATTGAAGCATGGTGTGGTAGAAAGACCATTGAACTTAGAATCTAAAGTTCTGAGTTAAAATCCTGCTTGTAATTATAAATCTTAAGAGAAATCACTCAACCTCTCTGCGCTTATTCCCTAATCTGTAATACAATGTAATACAGATGACCTCTCAGCTCTTTCCAGTTCTAAATTTATGGTCTATCATTCTATGATAACTTAAATATGAGGGCAATTGAAATATTGGCTAAATTTCTCCCTACAGGAACAGATGTTGCAAATTTTCCATGGTACCTTAAGGCACTTGTATGGATGTATCAATGGAAGGAAGGTCATGGCTTCCATCAGGGAATATCACTTGAATGTCTGATGTGCCTCACTTAGTGCTAGATGCCATAGTGAATAAATACAAAGGAATTATTCTTTTAAATATCTGGCCCTTGCTCTTGTGTTCCTCTAAAATGACTTTCAAGGTCTGAACAACCAATCAGAAGTAACACGATTGCTCAATGAGATGAAAGATTTCATGAGCTTCTCAGATCAGTTTTTGGCAGGGATCTTACCCTGAGAAAGACACAGTCTACTTTCTAAGTCTTTTGGAAAGGGCCTTCAAAAATTCCAACATCTGAATCACTTAGGCTAGTCTGGGAGATTTGGCAGATCTTGAAAGGGTGAAGTTTTGTGGAATCCACAAACAGTTTCTAGAGATAGCTCTATGTCTCTTAAAGTCTGGCTTTCACACCCCATTGTTTATTCAATTGAGCTGATTCTTCTTATTCTTAAATGGTATTTTTAAAAAGAGCTTTGGATTTTGTCATCATATTGCTAAGTGATGTAGACATAAATTTTACTCAGGGGTGATTACAATCAATGAAATGTAGGAGTGGCCATATTTCTTTGGATGCAGCTCCAAAATTAATCTGGTTTCTTTTGTCAAGGCTCTTGTTTCCTCATCTGGGAGCTTTCAATGATCACTGAAATCACAGGTTCAATCTCTATCCTTCTCCACATGCCGTTTCAACAAATGCCTTTATTTCAAATGAATTGCATCCTCTGGCTCACTATCAAAAAGTAAACACAGGGGCAGCTGGGTAGCTCAGTGGAGTGAGAGTCGGGTCTAGAGACAGGAGGTCCTAGGTTCAAACCCAGCGTCAGCCACTTCCCAGCTGTGTGACCCTGGGCAAGTCACTTGACCTCCATTGCCCACCCTTACCAATCTTCCACCTATAAGACAATACACCGAAGTACAAGGGTTTAAAAAAACAAACAAACAAACAAAAAAGTAAACACATCAGTGGGGACCCAGAAACTATAGTTTTAGAAGGATGGACCCGCAGAGTACCTCAAATGTGGAGTAATAATCTCATTGGAGAATAGTAAATTTGAGTAGAAGGGAGAAGATTGACTTATTGCACAGTAGATTTAGAATCTGAAGTCCAAATGGAATGGACTTTACAGGTCATCTAATTCACCACCTCCATTTTACCATTGAGGAAACTGAGGCCCCAGAGGGGTTAAATGACTTGCTCAAGGCTACCAGGCAGAGCCAAGATTTGAACCTAAGGTTTTTCTTTCTTTCTTTCTTTCTTTCTTTCTTTCTTTCTTTCTTTCTTTCTTTCTTTCTTTCTCTCTTTCTCTCTTTCTTTCTTTCTTTCTTTCTTTTAAAACCCTTACTTTCCATCTTAGAATAGGTACTGTGTATTGGTTCTAAGACAGAAGAGTGGTAAGCCACCCTGACCATTTGGAAGAAATTCATTGTGTTGGTCTTGCCTTTGGTTCCTTTTGAGTTGAACTGTTTTCTTCTGAATAAAGGATGTATTTTGTAGCAGTCGTATCCCCCAAATACACAGTCATTTTGGTTATTGTCTCATGCCCCCATGGGAGAACTTTGTATTCTAACCTGTCCCTCATATTCATCCAGGTGTGGGCTACAGTTCAGAAAACTGGACTAACTCCCTCAGTTTTACAGATGAAGAACCTATATTGCAATATATCCTGATGATGAGATAATGTATATCAGGCAAACTTAGTGGCAGAATGTATAAAAAGCTGTTTTAGCTTTTTGGGGTTGGGAGCATTAATACAAACAACACATCGCCAAATTTGGATTGATTTGAAGGAAGCAGGAACAACTCTAGTGAAGGCCACACTAAATGCTTGGGGAATTGATTTCCACTGGTGAGATTCATTTCCTCTGCAATCACCTCCTGTATTTTCCCTGGATGGTGGGACAGTGAGTCTGGGCCAATCTTTTACCAACAGCCCCCTTTACCCCTCTCAAATTTAAACTGAAAGAAAAAACCAAAGAGGAGAAAACTCAGGGCAAACACATAGGACTGAAGGCAAGTCTTCCCTACAGCATGAGAGAATCATGTTTAAAATAAAAAAGGATAAACATTAGATTTCTAAAAATGAGGAGTTTCTAAAACATCATTAATCTGTCCAAATCAATTTGAAAACCGCATGTAAATAGCTCGCACTCTGTTCTATGAAAAATAATTATTTTTCTAGATGCCCGATATTAAAAATAACCCTAAAGTATGATCTCTTTTTTTGGTGGAGTAAACTAGGGGTTTGGGAGGAGGATTTCATTATTTAATCTTTTAAATTTTTGCTTTCCATATATAGCAAATACAAAAAGATGATTTTATATGAAACTTCCATTTCAAATTTGTCCTGCTTGGTTCAATGCTCTACATCAGTGATTCCCCAAAGTGGGCACTACCGCCCCCTGGTAGCTGCTGCAGCGATCCAGGGGTGCGGTGATGGCCACAGGTGCATTTATCTTTCCTGTTAATTGCTATTAAAATTTTTAAAAAATTAATTTCCAGGGGTGCTAAGTAATATTTTTTTCTGGAAAGGGGGCAGTAGGCCAAAAAAGTTTGGGAACTGCTGATGTACAAAGATCTGAGGAGATCTTGATAGGCATCCCTACCATGCCTCAGGAAAATTTCATAAATTCCTTACAAAGGAAGAAGATTCTTGTAATTGGGATCTGTGAATTATTTCCCTTGCTACATGGGATTTAATCTTGAACCCCACCTTTATGTATTTGTGAGAGTCTGCCCCCGGTTTGGGGTGACATTTGTACTAAAAATTCTTTTGTTGTTGTTTATTTAGTCAGTTAATTATATTAAACTTTCTATGACCCTGTTTGGAGTTTTCTTGGCCAAGATACTTTAATAGCTTGCCATTTCCTTCTCCAGATCATTTTACAGATGAGGAAACCGAGGCAAACAGGGCTAAGTGACTTACTCATGATCATACAGCTAGTCACTGAAGAGGGATTGGAATTCAGGTCTTCCTGACTCCAGGCCCTGTACCCTATCCACTGAGCTACCTAGCAGCCCTTCTAAATATTCTTATTTATAGTATTTAAGTAAATACTTCCTTTCAAAACCTAAAACCAAAAACCAAAACAAAAATCCAAATATACTTCTTGTGTGTACTTTAGACTCCCATTTTTTGCATCATTATTACTAGCTTCCTTTTCTTCTTCCTCCCTTCCATTAAAAAGTCATTTAAGGTCAGATAGTAAGATCGTTGTAGTGGGCTGAAATTGAAATCAGGAATCCCCGCATTTGAATTCTGCCCAAGACACTGGCTAGCTCTGACTCTGGACAATTTGCTTAACCCTCTGAGTCTCCCTTTGTTGTTTTTGTTCAGTCCCAATTGCCTCCATGACTCCATGGACCGTAGCATAACCGGGTCCTTCTATCCTCCACTATCTCTGTTTCCGTGACTCTTTCTCTGCCATCTCCTTTTCCTTTTGCCTTCCATCTTTCCCAACATCGGGACCTTTTCCAATGAATCCTCTCTTCTCATGATGTGGCCAAATCACTTCTTTTCAGTATTTGACCTTCCAGTAATCAGTCTAAATTAATTCCTTTAAGTAACTGTAAAACAGCACTAATAGGATCCACCTCATGGTTGCTGTGAAGATCTAATAACTGTAAACCTTAGAGTTATAGAAATGTGGGCTATTATGATCCTGAGTGTTGGCCAGGCTGCTTAGGGGAGGGCCCAGGATTTGGGTCCTTGCAAAGGGCTGAATCCTTGTAAGAAGCAATCAAGTAATATTTGTGGAGTGACCATAATACCCAATGGACTGTGCTGGACGGTGTTCAGCCAGGGTGGTATAACAGCATAGTTCAATTTGAGAGGCGTGATCATAATGACCAAGATTGGATGGATGAACTTCTGAATTGTTTTTTTTTTTTTAAACCCTTACCGTCTCTTAGAATGGATACTAAGTATTAGTTCCAGGGAAGAAGAGTGTTTAAGGGCGAGGCAATGGGAGTTAAGTGACTTGCCCAGGGCCATACAGCTAGATGAATTATGCTTTGACGGTGAAAGGCAAACTTTCATATATGCATATTTTAATGTTTAATTATTTAAAAATGTTTAATTTTCACATTTATTTTTTAAATTTTTAATTAACATTTTTTTAAAAATTGGAAATTTTAAAAATTTAAACAAAAATAACTCCCATCAACTTGGTCAAATTTAATCTCTTGAAATATAGACGTCCATAAGTCTGCAAAAGGATCGCCCTCATTTTTTCCCATTTTTAATGGATAATATCAATGTCACTCATTTGTGTTAGTGTCTCTGAGGGCTTTCTTAAAATCGGAAAGTTAGCACCAATATGGAAGAGTGCTCAGGGCTCATCAATAAAGTAGAGATTATCTTTTGAGAAACTTTTTATTTTTTTTCTTTTTAATTATCATGCAAAACCCACTTCCATATTGGTCCTTGTAGTAAGAGCAAATTCACACATAACCAAAACCCCAAAATAAAACCATAAAGACATGGATGTGAAAGACAACTTTGGAGAAATTTCTGGAGCCTGAATGAAAATCTCATGCATTTGGCGAGCCTTATTTAAGTTTAAATGAAATGATGCCCCTTCTAAACGCTGTTTGCTCCTTGTCCCTTCCTTTTGAAAGAACCTGAATAGTTTGTTAAGCATGAGACGGGAGCGAGGGAGGGTTGGTGGGGTTGTTAGCGAATGGCTTTACTAGAGATACAAGGAGATATTAATATAGCATGGCTGGTAACAGTAGACTCTGCTGTGTACTTAGGCAGGGGCCCAGGGTAAAGTGGCTGCCAGTTTACACAGATATGAATCATGAATCTCCAGAAGCAACCTAAGAGGCTTCAGTGTCCTGAACAGAAGGAGTCAAAAAGCAACTAATAAATCAGACTTTCAAAGTGATCCTTGCTGACTGAAGCCGAGCCGGAGCGAGGGATGTGGTAATACACCAGAGAAATAAAAAGCAGGAGCGAGTGTTAAGGGGTGTGCTAGAGGCGAGTCCAACTTGGGGCCAAAGGAAAAGCCAATCCTGCCTTCTTTTCAGCCCTCTGAACTGGGGCTGAGGGCCAGAGCCCGGGAGAGATCATTTCTGTAGTGAAAGCAGGCATGACATAAGGAAAAGACAAAGAAAAATGCTTTCCTCAAAGCAAAAATGGTTCAGATCCAAACATTTTAACCTTAAAGCAGCCCCAAACATAGGGCAAGTTATAGGAAAAATCAATGTGCAGGGGCACAAAATAGCCAGTGACTCCCCAAATCCCAGGACCATAGGAAGAATGCAGCTCTTCTATTTAGCTTTCTTAAAAGCAGAAAGCTCACTCAGATCCAGAAGACTGCTCAGGGCTCACCTATAAAGTGGAGATTATCTGTGGAGAAATTTCTGTAGCCTGGACAAAAGTCTCACGCACAGGCCGAATATGGGAATTACGAGACACGAAGGGTGGAGGAATCCAAAGACCAGGGAGCCATGATCCAGAATGTAACTGCAAGCCCTAATATCGGAACATCCTAAATGCAGGAAGGATCATGAAATCTGATGTAGACTGACTGTGTAGGAGGAAAGATAACTCCAAACTATATTGGAATCCACAGAAATGGCTCCAGTTGTAAGCCTGGAATTAACAAGAGATTATTCTTTGAACACGGAGCTTAACACTACACATTTTTGTCTTTCCAGGAAGAAACAAGCCTCAAAGCAGTGACTGTATTTTTTGACTTTACTGCAGGCAACAATAGTGTGAGGCCCTGAATTTCTTCAAGATCATAGGATTATAGTTTGAGCACCAGCAACGAACTCACAGGTCATCTCATCAAATTTCCTCATTCTGAAGATGAGGAAACCAGAGCTCTTACTTAACTTGTCCAGGGCTAGCTGGTGTTCAGACTAACCTGACTGTAG
Source organism: Gracilinanus agilis (assembly GCF_016433145.1). Classification (NCBI taxonomy): domain Eukaryota; kingdom Metazoa; phylum Chordata; class Mammalia; order Didelphimorphia; family Didelphidae; genus Gracilinanus; species Gracilinanus agilis. The sequence continues at coordinate 127,726,207 of NC_058135.1, forward strand.
CTACAGGGAATGCTACAGCTAGTTTACTCACATTTTCTCTTTTTTTGTTTTTTTTATTAAAGTCAATTGGCACAAGACTGTCAAAGTACTTAACATTTGGCATCTCTGGTCCTTCTTTTCCTGATCTACAAAGGTGTGGGAATAGATTTATATTTTATTTGTTTGTTTTTTAAAACCATTACCTTTCTGCCTTAGAATCAATACACTATATTGGTTCCAAGGCAGATGAGTGGTAAGCCTGAGGCATGGTGGCTAAGTGACTTGGTCACAGAGTTAGGAAGTGTCTGAGGCTAGATTTGAACTTAGAACCTCCAGTTTCTAGGTCTGGTTCTCAATCCACTGAATCACCCAGCAGCCCCCAGATTTAGAATTTAGCAAAGCACTTGAAAAAGTTTCTTATGATATTCTTGAGGCCCTAAATCAGAAGATGTGGGTTTGACAATAATGCAGATGGGAGCACATGGAACTAGTTGAATGGTTGGACCCAAAGATTAGTAATTAATGGCTTCATGTCGATTTGAACATCTCCCAGAGTTCTCATCCATTTTTGGCCCTATGCTAACATTTTTGTCAGTGACTTAAAGGCACAGGTATCATGCTTATCAAATGTGCAGATGAGATAAAGCTGGAAGGCATAACTAATTCATAGGATTATCCAATTAAGAACCAGAAAGATTTCAACAAGCAAAAATGTTGGGGCAAATCAAGAAGTAATTGAGAAGGGATAAAAACACCCCTGGGATTCAGAAAATCTAGTCACTGGTACCAGATGGAGGAGTGGCAAAATAGCAGATTATCTGGGGAAAAAATGGGAGTTTTAGTGGGCTGTGAGATCTGGGATTCCAAAAACATACACTCAAAAAGGGGCTCAGAAGAGAACCTCATCTATTCTTTTCTAGTTTCACTCCTACACAAAAACATAACCATTTACTTTTCTTCCAAAGCCACCTATCTTCAAAGGGAGCAAACTTGAAAAAAATGGCCCTTAGATGGCTCTTCTCCAGCGAGCTTTTGCCCCTAAGTTCTTGAGTTTTGACCTTTCTATTGTGGCACTTACCTCTTCAGATCACCTTGTGCCTACATCAATCACCACTCCTGGGATCTCCTGGTTGTGACTGCTTCCTTTGGTGAATTAAGATAACCATTGCTTTCTATGACCCCATGGTTCCTCTAGGCAAAAACCAAACAACCAAAAAAAAAAAAAAAAAAAAAAAAAAGCAAATACTTCTTGGACTCTTTGGGTTGTTTCCCCAATGGATTCATCTCTCAAGTCATTTTCTTGTCTCCAATCTTCCTCAAATCCATATTGAGGTCCATTAAAAAGCAGCCACTAATCAACACTCAACTACATATATCTGAAATTTCTAATCAGGAGATCTAGACCTGCCAGTGTAACTGGAAACTATTACTGGTTGGTCTTAAGAGAAAAATCAAAATTAGCTCAATCTGGGAAAGAACTCTTGATTGGACTTGATTGACAATTCAAAACTCTCAGGCAATCTAAAACTTCATATACTTCATTGCTACAGTGACTTCCACATTGTAGGCATTCAGTAAATATTGGTTGGCTAAATTTTAGATTGGAGACAGAAGGGATCTTGGGAGTCATCTCCTCCAATGCCTTTTATACAGAAAAAGAAACCTGAGAGATAGAAATCAAGAGATTTAAATGCCCAAAGCCATGCAGACTTGAAGTGCAGCTAACCAAACCTACACAGGATGAATTTTTAAACAATGTTTTTTCTTTCTTCTCCGCCCCAAGCATTATCACTTATCTGGGTTCCAAAGAAAAGATGGCACTAGTGTTGTGAGGGTTTATTTAGCAATTTATTTAGCATTAGTGTTGGACCTAGCAGGAAGGGTTGGAGGATTCCAAGATGGAATGAAGGAGCAGGAAGTGGGCTTGTGCTCCAAGAGAGACTCCATTAGTGGTTGGACATAACTGTTGCTAACCCTGGGAGATCTCACAGTTAGGGGAAAACTGCATCCAGATTCCCTGGGATCCGGAGAGGTGAAGGCTTTCAGTAAGTGGACAAGACCTGCAGAGCTGCACCAAGTGGGGAAGTGGTTTGGGATCTGGTGGACAGCATTGCAAACTCACTCTCCCTACCTGGGTACCTTGAATCACCTGGTAGAGTTGGCTCTTGGCATCCTCTGACCATCCTTGGATTACCGTGAGTCCTCAATTGCCCTTTTGCTGTGCTGACCAAACATGGCTGGAACCAGGTTTGAAGGAGCCTTCCCTGTGACTCCAGAACTGCTCCTTTGGGCCTTGCCTGGCTTAGGTCAATTAGGATAGAGTAGTTAAGTCCTTCTCTGCCCCCTGTGTTTTGCCCTTAAGTTTCAGGTGTAGAAATCCCCTAACCCATCCTTTATTTAGTTTCCCTCAAATAAACTGCACAAACTTTACCTTTGCCTGCTGGTTCCATAGACCCTGGCCTAGGGTCAGCTGGGTGACTGTTGGGACAACTGCCATTCCTGTGTGAATCCTGGTCTCCCTATCCTGGTTGGTCCTGTCTCTCCACCAGTGTGGACCCACAAACCATTTGGCTTATATTTTAATAATAATTAACATCCCTGGTGCCTCATCTTTACACTAGGCTAGGGTCAAGAAGATCTGAGTTCAAATTCAGTCTCAAAAATTTAATGGCTCTATATGATAGTGAGTAAATCACTTAACTTCTATTTGCCTCATTTCCTGCAATTTTAAATAGCACCTATCTCCCAAAGTTGTTGTGTGGATTAAGTGAGATATTTGTAAAGTGCCTAGCACAATGTTGGCAGACAGCAAGCACTTAATAAATGCTCATTCTCCCTCCTTTCTTTCTTGCCTGGCAATAAGCAAATACCAAATAGAACCAAAGGAAGGGTGCTAGAGAGAAGAGGGAGTTACAATTTGGTTGTAAGAAAGGAATGCTACAGGGCAGTGAGGTGGCCCAGAAGATTGAGAATCAGTCCTGGAGATGGGAAGTCCTGGGATCAAATGTGTTCCCAGACATATCCTAGCTGTGTGACCCTGGGAAAGTCACTTAACAGCAATTGCCTAGCCTTTACTGCTCTTCTGTCTTGGAAGTGATACTTAGTATTGATTCTAAGATGAAAGGCAAAGTTTGTTCCAACTCACTCAGTCTACAGATACTATAGAGAGGTAATTAATCTTTCTATTTTTTTCTTCTTACAATCTATCTTCCTTGGCTAATATTCTTAGCATTCCTCTGCAAATCCTTATTCTAAGAATTCAAACAACTAACATTGGTTCTTTCAAGCTGACTGCAATGGTTAGGCCAGTGGGGTTAAGGAACTTGGCCAGGGTCACCCAGCTAGGAAGTGTATGAGACCAGATGTGAACCCAGGACCTCTGGACTCCAGGTCTGGCTCTATTCACTGATATACCTAACTGTTCCCACAAATCTCTTGGAAGAGTAGAAAACCTCAACAATCATGAAAGTGGACTTGGAAAAATTGACAATACAAAATTTTTAATCAAAGTAAGCAATGACAGGTTTATTGAAAATTTCCAGTAGAGAAGACCCACTAGTTTTGGAATAAAAGTACTCAAAGTACTACAGCTTAAGTGAATATAAAGGATTAGCAGAAAAAAAAAATAAAACCAAACATAGTACAAAAAAAAAAAAAACCCTTGAAAATAAAAATGATTTTAAAGTTTGAAGGATTCAAAACAGGGGTGTTCTTTTAAATCCTCCAAACATTTAAACAGTGACTAGGTTTGGCAAAATAATGCACTTACAGATTAAAGCCAACTTGTTAACGTAAACTATGTAAAAATGCTCTGTCAATCCAAGTTTATTGTACAATATTTTGAAGGAGAGTCCATCTCCTGACTGTGGTAAATGATTATTTTTTTTTCAAAGATACAAGAATTATTCAATTGTGTAACTGTTTAGGGGGCGATGGAGGGAGGATGCAAAAAAAAGAGTTTAAAAGTAGGCTAAAGTTACTATAAAAATGAAATGAAATGCACAATAAAAGTTCAGATGTCATTCTGTTTCTTTAGACTAAGAAACTGGGTTTACAGTATGTTCTACGTTTTCAGTTGCCACGTTGCCCTCCCCTCCCCCCCACCTCCCCCAACCCCCAAATACTCCTAAAATCCTCTAATCTAATCAATTCTAAACTTCCAAATACACTGTACATACACATTTAGCAGAGAGCAGATGCTAACATTATTGTTGACAGCAGTGTGGTCAGCCCACAAATTTTAGAAAGACTATTACACATTATCATCAAGATTAACCTTTACTTTAAAAAACAAACAAACAAACAAACAAACAACAACAACAAAAAAAAACAACCCAGGAACTCTTACTAAACAAATAAGTTTTAAAAAATATCGTGAAAAGCCCACAAAAAAAGGAGACTCTCATCATGGGCTCCCAACCAGATAAAAAAACACACTTCAGAGAGACTAACGGCTTAATGCTAACCCCCTGCCAAACGATGCCCTTAAAAGTGCCAAATACAAAAGGATCTCTCAGGAACACTTGTCCCGCGGACGAATTGCCCCCCGTTTGGCCATTTCTTCTTGAGCGATACACAAAACCCCGCTGAAAGATCTGCATCCAGTCGACTTTACAAGATCATGTTATAATGTAAACTAAACGAGTTCTTGATACCGACAGTATGTTAAAACGGTTTTAGTTTTTGAATCCAACAGTTGGTCACAGAGGTCAAGTATTACCAAGGCTCCTTCTCGGCCCGTCGTCAGTCCGTCGATGTGTCTGACTCATCCATCCTTCAAGTACATGCAAGGCTCAAGAGTTTCCAAAAGAGGCAGAATCCTGGGGATGGGAGGTGAAGGTGAGGGGGGGACATTTATGACACAGATGAAATGGGATTATGAGGCGAGCCCATCTGAGTAAGAACTTTATCCAGCCACTGGAGAGGGCCATGCAGATGGATCTCAATCCAGCAAGGAGTGCTGGTCACATCCTGCCGGTGGTATTCTGCTCCCCAGCCCTAGAAACAAACAAACAAAAAAAAAAAAACCGGGAGAAGTCAATAACCGGCACATCTGCTAAAAACAAAACACACAAACGGGTGTCTCAAAGGCTATGAACATGAGCAATAAGTGTGCATTTCATGACTTTTTATTATAAAAACCAGAGAAAGGAGGCACTAGTTACTTTTGATCAAAATGGTTATAGTATAAGAGAAAGACACAGAGTAAGAATTAAGAATTAGAAGGGTGTTTGAGGTTAAGTTAGTTCAACCTAGTTATTTTCAAGAGGAGAAAAATGGAAGCTCATAGATCTTTTAAGTGACTTGCCCAGGATCACGCAGACACAAAAGCAGAGATAGTATGCGAATCCAGGTCCTCAAGAGTGCAGATGTATTGCTCTTCTCATCATACTGAGATAGATGCCTCCTACTGAAGAGCTGACTGCAAATCCTGGTTCTCCCACTTGTTTGTCCACTGCCTTAGTTTCCCCAAGTGTAAAATGGGGATAATACTTGCCCAGTCTTTTTGAAAGTAGTGAGAAAAATGTTTTCTGTGCCTTAAAGAGTTACGGAGACTGAGTCTTATTTTAGATTTCAAGCTCTCCTTAAGAGGCACTGTCTCTCAGAAGCTTGCTATACACCTCCTGGACCTCTGAGACTCGATGGACTTCAAACTTGCAGAACGAGACATAATTAGTTTCTATACATGGCTAATATGGGAATTTGCTTTGCTTGACTATGCATATTTGTTACGAGGGATTTTTTTTTCCCTAAAGGGATATTTACTTGGGGGAGGGGATACTTGTTAATTAGAAAAACAAGAAAATTAAATTTAAAAAATAGACTATAAATTCCTTTAAGGACGGGGACTTTTAAAATTCTATCTTTGCACCCTTAGCACCTAGCAAAGTGTGACAATAAATTACTGAATTGGCTTACAAAGCAAAAAGAAAACAAAATATCACCTTAAATAACACAACTTCATCTTCTGTCTTAGAACTGATATCAAGTACTGGTTCCAAGGCACAAGAGTGGTAAGGGCTAGGCAATGGGGATTAAGTGATTTGTCTAGGATCACATAGCTAGGAAGTGTCTGAACCCAGTAGGCTTAGCTCTTCATCCAATGATCCACATAGCCACCCCACAAAATAACATCTTTAAAGCTATTTATATTATATATTAATAACTCCTCCACAAAAGTTCCAGTTGGTCCAAAAACAGGAAGAAGACAGGCCTCTTGGAATCCCAAAGACTTATTCCAATATGTAGCACCTACACTACAGATGCTGTAAGGGCAATCCTAGCATTGGACCCCTCGCTCATCACTGGAAGACCAATCTAAATGCAAAAGGCTTGCTTCCAAAATGTGAGTCCCCAAGTAATTCATTTCTTTGGGTACGGCAACTTATGAAAACCATCTAGAAACACTTGCAAGTTGCATTAGTAGAGACCTTCAATTGATGGGTTTCATGGATGTTCTGAAATATTAAGTGAGCTAGGAAAGAAAAAACTGCAAACAGAAGTTTTGAAAAAGACCAATCTATCAATCAGGAAAGCCAAACCATCCCCATTTAGAAAGACAAAGTGCCTTTAACAAGCATTTGAACAAGCATTTCTAGTGAAGGAAAAATGAAACAAAACAAGCCACCAAGTGACGGTCTTAAGAGTAAATATACTGATCATGTAGGTGCTCCAGAAGTATTCTTTTATAAAAGCACCAGCAGCAGCAGCAGCATGGCCTTCTCCAATGCTGGCTCTTGGTTCTAGAGAAGTGAGCTGGTTCTTGAAGCCAAGTTGACAGCGCAACACAAACTTGCTTAGAACCTCCCCAATCTGGAAAGCCCTGGCTATTCTGCGCATACTTTTTTGTCATTAGCTCCATCACAGGCTGGTAAAATGTTTCTCCCCAGCAACTCTCAGCAAGGAAGAGAGGATTGTATGGGACAATACTTGAACCTAAGATATCTCAATTATTTCTTTTACACCTGCACTCCTTGCTTTTAATGACAAAAATGGATAGATGGTGGGAAGATATTTTATCTTTCCTAATCTATGAAGACTCCTATTCTAAATAATAGCAACTTTGGAGTTAAAAAGTATTCCCAGTATACGCTTACTTGTTACCTCTAATAGCACCATTCGTTAAATAGTGCAAGGATGATCTTCATTTTACACACGGAAATGAAGGTGCCTGTGCTCTCACAGTATAGTATTCATGATCTGATGATATTAAATGCTTCTGATGATGATGAGATGGTTGGTCAGCTTACATCAATTGACCCATTCTACCACCACCTTAAGCTCCACTGATAAAATCACAGAAGAAGGGGGTCATGGAGAGATGACAGGGATTTAATTCATTAATGCAAAACTACATCTATGCCCATTTTCCCTTTAAGGAACAATGAGGAAGCTTTCCCTAATGGAAATGAAAGGCAGAATGAAACAGATTGGTTAAAGACTGGCTATGACCAGACATCTAATGCTTTTAAAAAGCTGACTTAACAGTCAAGGTAAGAAGAAGTTTTGTGGTATATGACTCCTGGAAGCTGAGAAGAGAGCTAGTTTTTTATCTTCCCTTTGTACCACTGTCTGGTCAGAAGGAAGAGATTACTCTTCTTCTTCCTCCTCCTCTCATCTCCCACAGTGTTTTGCACTGTAGCTATTCACTTAAGGAACCATTAGACCCAGGAAGGAGTAGTCAGAGAAAGGGGCTCCAAAGAATATGCCCCTTGTAGCAGAGAAGGGAGAAAATTATTATTTTTTTAATTTTAATTTTATTTTGAATATTTTCCCATAGTTATACATTTTTCATGTTCTTTCCCTCTAGAAGAGAGAAAATTATGAATTTAAAAGAGAATTAGCCACAGCAGTTTAAAGTTGAGCTACAATAGTGGTTCCCAAATTTTTTTGGCCTACCGCCCTCTTTCCAGAAAAAATATTACTTAGTGCCCCTGGAAATTATTATTTTTTAAAACTTAATAGCAATTAATAGGAAAGATAAATGCACCTGTAGCCATAACTGCCCCCCTGGATCGCTGTAGCACCCACCAGGGGGTAGTGGCACCCACTTTGGGAATCACTGAGCTACAGAGTTGTGAAAGTCCAAAAGAGTCAAACTAAGTTAGTCAGCAGTGAAGCTAGAATTTTGGATCCAGGCTCCTCTTGATTTCTAATCCAGCACTTGTTTCATTGCACATGTTCCCTCCCAGTTTCCCTTCAAAAATTCCTATCTGGTGGGTTAGCAACCTGGGTGTCCTTGTATGGATATATTCTGAGTCATCAATATCTCTCTTAAAAGTAGAGACACATACGTGAACACAATACTCCATGTGAGTTTTAACAACAGGACTATTACATCCATAGGTTCTGGATACTAGATTTCTATTTGGATAGCTTCAAATAGAATTAGCTATTCTAGCAGCTCCATCACACTTCTGACTGAATTCGGAGCCAACTTATAGCTCAAATCTCTTTTTTTTTTCTCCCACAAGTTGTTTTAGTCATCTCTCTCCTATTCCATACTCAAGGATTTTTTTTTTAAAGTCTACACACAGGACTTTAGTCACATGCAGCAAAACTATGAAGTTAATCAGTTGTAAATATTTATAATTTCTTATGTCTTTAATTAAAACGACTATTCTAAATACTTATGTATCATATAACCACATACAGAGTAGTAAGGAGGAGAAATGAGGGGCGACTTTGCCCAAAGACTACTAGATTTAGTGGTCCCTGAATTAAGGGTTGAGGCAAAAGCCACCCCACTGGCAGGCATTGGGGAACCTATAGAAGACAGAGAATGCCAAGGCATAGAAACTCCAGGACTAGCTACCACAGTGTTGTCCCTCCAACAGGACTGGGGTAACTGAGAAAAGCAGGCATTTCCTTCTTTCCTTTAGGGCTACCACATCCCATACCCTTTGGGTAACTCCCACTTAGGCTGAAGCGAGGAGACGGGCATAGGGTGGGAAGAGATAGAAATAGTGGCCAGGTGTCCTGGACTGTCAAGAGCTTCTTATAGGTTCATGCTCAGGGATACCATCAAGAATTGTTCATTAAAATAGTAAATTGGTCAACAACCATTTATTAAGTACTTAGCAAGCACCAGAGCACTGGCTAAGTTTAGGGGATATCATACCCTTAAGGATCAAATCAACATGTAAATAATTAGGGACATAGAAGAGATATATAGAATAAACAAAAAGAATCTCAGAGAAGAAAGGAATGAAGGAGAGATAGGGGAAAGGTCTCCCAGAGAAGACAAGATTTGGACTGAAGTTCAAAGGATGCCAAGCAAACTATGAGGAGATAAAGGCAGACCATCCTGGCATTGGAGACAGCCAACATGAAGGCACAGAGTAGAGAGCTGTGTCTGAGCAACTTCAATGAGGCTAGTGTGGCTCAAGAGAGCAGAAATGCAGATGGGTGGCTGGGAAATAGTGTGCCAGTCCCTTATACCATCCCTGGGGGCTCCTAGACCCACCATTAAAGACCTAACTAATATCTACTTAACAATAATTAGCTGAAGTGGGAAGCCAGGTAGTCTGCCTGTTGTCCCCTCCTCTGCTTGCTGCAACTGAGCATGGCATGGCCTCATGCCAGCCTCTCTCTCTTCTTCTCCTCACAGACTAAAGGCACCATTCCCATCCCTTGCTAGCTAGAGCCCTCTCCAGAGGAATTATGTCAAGTCAATAGGCATTTATTAATAAGCACCTACTATGTGCCAGGCACTGTGAGCTCTGATTTAGTTTTTAAAAGGAAAAAAGTTCTTTGTGAAGATATTCATCAGCAGTCTTCTGAAAGTAGAGAGAGAGGATATTTTCAGGTGATAAAATGTATGAAAAAGTGCTTCTGCTGAGTTTGGGGCCGGAAGGCAGAAAACTGTTCATGGAATCTGGGGATCACACGACTTGGAGAGAACAATCATTTTAAACTACTGGTATAGGCCAGTCAGTTATATCCATCCTGACTTATTGTCAGTGGTTCCCACACTTTTTTGGCCTACTGCCCCCTTTCCAGAAAAAATATTACTTAGCCCTCTGGAAATTAACTTTTTAAAAATTTTAATAGCAATTAATAGGAAAGATAAATGCACCTGTGGCCATCACTGCCTCCCTGGATCGCTGCAGCACCCACGAGGGGGCGGTGGCACCCACTTTGGGAATCACTAAATGGTGGATAAAACTACCAAAAATGTTTTTTTTTGTATAATATACTCATAATTAACACTGGAAACTGATTTCTGTACAATTATTATGTTTTTACTATATTCTTCTACTATATTAAGCAATTCCAAAAATATCATCTGACTGGAAAAGTCCATATCCAAAAGGAAAGTTAAAACAAAGAATATACCTCAAGAGCAGCCCAGTGGATAGAGAGCCAGGTCTGAAGTCAGAAGACCTAGGTTAAAATTTGATTCTGCTGCATCATGACCATGCCTTGAAAGCACAGCTTTCTAGGACTCTCCCAGTGCTAGAAGGAAAAGTAGCCCAGCCTCCACACAGGAGATAACCACCACTCTCCTGTTACTCATTTGGCAAAACTAATGATACGGAAATGATCTTTACGGGGGTCCTTCAGGTGGATTTCAGGAGCCTCAAAAAGGAAATCCTATAAATCCATATGGTTTGGACTTTTTAAAGCTCATGTTCTCTAGGAAATAAGCAGAACTGGGAGAGCATTGTACACAATAACAGCAATAGTGGATAATGATTATCTGAAAACTTGGGTACTTTCAGTGAGGCAATGACCTGGGACAATACTGAAAGACTCATGATGGGAAATGCTCTCCACCTCCAGAGAAAGAATTGCTGGAGTCATCTTTCACATCAGTGTATTTATGGTTTTATTTTGGGGTTTTGGTTATATATGAGTGTGCTCTTACAACAGTGACCAATATGGAAGTGTATTTTCCATGGCAATAAAAAATGAAAAAATAGACTGGATGAGAAAGAGAAGGGAAAAGTTAAAAAAAAAAAAAAAAAGGTTTGTGTTCCATGGTAGATCCAGTCAGATGATGTCAGATTAGTTTGACTAAAGTGTTTCTCTTTTACTGCCTTTTCTTTTCTAGTTTTTGCTACAAGTGATGGCTCCCAGTGTAGCGGAAGAGGAGGAGGGCAAGCAAATTTTTGGAAATTAAGAAAAAAAGTCTCAATAAAATAGAAAAAAAAATTTAAACCTTTACCTTCTGTCTTACTTAGTTAATACTATATGTTGATTCTCAGGCAGAAGAGCAGAAAGGGCTAAACAATTAGAGGTAAGTGACTTGCTCAGGGTTTACACAGCTAGAAAGTGTCTGAGGCCAAACTTGAACCCAAGACACCTGGTATTCAAGCCTGGCTCTCCATCTGCTCTGCCACATAGTTCTCCTCCTCAACAAAAAATTTTAAAATGCATATTAAGCTTTTATGTTGTGGCCATCTTGAATCTATATTAAGGAACCAAAATGAGTGTTTTCAAGAAGTGTCATCTACAAGAAGGATAATTCAGGAAATCTCCCCTCGCTGTATGAAGAGAATGAGCATCAGACAGAGTAACCAAATGGAAATTAAACAATTAACTTGAAGTCTGAAGAGCTAGAGTTCAAGTTCTGTCTGTGTGACCCTTCAGGCAAGTCATTTAAGCTCTATAAGTTTCAGCTACTTCATCTGTAAAATGGATAATATTGCCCTATAGGATTGTGTTAGCTTTAAAGAGATGGAAATGTAAGGGGCAGCTAAAAGCACACTGGATAGTACCAGGCCTGACAATGGAAAGACTTGGGTTTAAATGTGCTAACAGATGCTTCCTAGCTATGTGATCTTTGGCAAGTCACTCAACCTCAACTTCCTAGCCCTTGCTACTTTTCTGTCTTAGAACTGATCTATGACATAAGGTGTGGGAAAGAAGAGGAGGGGAGGGGAGAGGAGGGGAGGGAAGAAAAGAAAAAAGAAAAGAAGAGAAGAGAAGAGAAGAGAAGAGAAGAGAAGAGAAGAGAAGAGAAGAGAAGAGAAGAGAAGAGAAGAGAAGAGAAAAGAAGAGAAGAGAAGAGAAAAGAAAAAGAGATAGATATGTGTATAATTATTATTAGGACCAAAATATGTTTCCAAAACGGAAGAAAACTCTACTGGTTCCTTTTGCTAGCCTCAGATAATAGCTATTCTTTCTAACATCAATAGGGCCTCCTTAATTGGTCATTCCATTAGATAATGTTGAGCAAACAAGAAAGTTGTCACCAAAGTTCTTGGCCCTCTCAAATGGTTCAATATCAGAACTATTATTTGTATTAATTACTTATATTATTTTACATTATATGTAAGTATGTATGCTTAACATAGAATATATTTTATTTTATATTTACATTTTATATTTTACATTATTTATATAATGCTTGTTAATTATATTACTTATATTAATATTGGAAATATTACATGATTTAATTTTTATCAGTGGCAATGACACTAAAGAAGAGGCATTGCCATCTGCTTTATCCCTCCATCCTCAGGACCATGAGACCCTTCCTCCAGCTATACATCTGTAGCCAAAACCTTCCACATGTGTTGGCTCCCCCAGTAGAGTAGGTTCCTTGAAAGCAGAGATTATCTTACTTTTCTAGTTGTATCCTCAGCATTTAGAACAATGCTTTGCATATAAAAACCATTTAAAAATGCCCCTCCCCCCATTCATTTCATTCATTCACAAAGTTTTGCTTGGTTAAATATTCGATATAAAAACCAATCAAAAACAACATTGTATCTAGTTTGCATCCTTTTTGCATAACCAGAAGTACTAATTCAGAGTAATAAAGCTCTTTCCAAATAGATTTTTCAGAATAATATCTTTGGAGAAATCACTGAATTTTAGAGCTGAAAGGGAGTTTGCTATAAAACATTCACTTATGGCAAGATGGCTGGATTTTGAAGTTCTGCTACTTATGCCTTGTATTAGCCTTCCCCCAAATCACCAAGCATCTGTTTCCATATTTGCATAATGAAAGGGTAGTTCTAGATGGAGGATTTGTACATTCCCTTTTAGATCTAAATTTTCCCAGCACCTATGAGGAAAAGTGCTTCCTTTTCCAAGGACAGAGAGGTGAAGTGATCTGTGTAAGATAACAGGAGCAAATGATTTGCAGAAGGAGGGATTTCCCACTTGGGGATCTGCCCACACTGACAAAAGTAACAGGTTGGGACGAAAATTTCTCACAAATCAATGCATTCTTGGATAAAATTTTGACTTGAAATGCAGAGCTCAAACGCTGCTTAATCATCCTCAAGAATAAATTAATAAGGTCTGGAGGGGGCAATGCTACATTACGAAACTGATCCCTCCTGAAAATAAGGGAACCCTCCAAAAATGAGTTCCTTGGAAAGAAAATTCTGCCTAGGTGTTGGCCAACTGAAAAATAACAGTGAAGTCTGACATAAACTAATCTGAGAAAGGCTTTTGTAGAAAGTCCAGCCTACGTGCAGAGACCTACTTTTTAAATAGTGTGAGGTTATTAGCGTCTTTAAATTCTTCTAGAGAACACACATTTGGGAAGGCAGATTTAGAGAAGGGAATCACTAGCGTCCAACATACCAACAAACTGCTTGAATGCCCAGAGAAACGAAAGGAAAAAAAATGTCCTCTGTCTCATTTGAAAAGAGACTTCCCTACTGGCAGGCTAATTAACAAATAGTTCTCCCCATCATCCCCAGAAATAAATACCATTCAGAACAGGTTTAACAACAAGTGGGGTAACGCTTCTAAAGACAGGACATAAAAGGCTGTGGGCCGGCCCCACCTAGGTGTATAATTAGGCAGGGAGGTTTCCCAAAGTAACAGAGGGCAAGTCTTCTTCAATTTTCTTGATGCATCTGCCTCCCAGGGAATTAATTTGGGGATAATAAGTCATTTTGTCGACAATCTGCCATGAAATCATGAAGAAACCTCAACTAGTATTTAAATATCCATTTAAAAAACTGCTCTTAGAATCAAGAAAATGTAGGTTCCAGGCCTGTCTCTGACATACCCACAACTCACCTGTGGCTGGGGCAAGTCACAACCTTTCGATGCCCCCGGGCGACTCTTCCAAGAGTCCATCTCACCGCCTGGCCTGCTACAGGAAGTTTCCCCGTGGGCAGCGCCCCACCCCAATAAAATCACAGGTTCACACACACAAAATTCAGTGGTTTCTTATAATTTGTATTTCCTGATGTCATAAATAGAAACAACTGAAATAAATGACTGCATGAAACCCTTTTCTGCCCTCAACTTCATGGCTAAAGGCATGAGACACATAATAATATTTAAAAGAAAGGGGTGGGGGCAGCTGGGTAGCTCAGTGGATTGAGAGTCAGGCCTAGAGAAGGGAGGTCCTAGGTTCAAACCCGGCCTCAGCCACTTCCCAGCTGTGTGACCCTGGGCAAGTCACTTGACCCCCATTGCCCACCCTTACCACTCTTCCACCTATGAGCCAGTACACAGAAGTTAAGGGTTCAAAAAATAAAATAAAATAAAAAGGGGAACCATGGAAAAATATTCTAAATCAATTAAATAAAAGTTTTCAAAGCCCACAAATAAATAAATAAACAAATAAGCAAGCAGGCAAATAAATAAATAAACAAATAAGCAAACAGACGAACAAACAGATAAATAAATAAACAAGTAAATAAATGAGCAGGCAAGCAAACAAACAAATAAATAAATAAACAAGTAAGTAAATGAGCAGGCAAGCAAACAAACAAATAAATAAGTGAATGAGTGAAGGAAAGGGGACCCTCTCTCTAGGTCTGTTTGTAGTCATGGAAAGTCATGATGGATTTTAGGAGATCCAGAAAAGAAAGAAAAAACAAATGAGTCATTTATTTATCCTTGAAACACAAGATGCAAGTATTATCTTTAAAGAATAGAAGGAGCAGCTAGGTGGCTCAGCAGGTAATCAGGCCTAAAGATGGGAAGTCTTGGGTTCAAATATGGCCTTAGATCTTCCTAGCTGTGTGATCCTGGACAAGTAAGTCATTTAACCCCCATTGCCCAGCCCTTTCGGCTCTTCTGCCTTTGAACTACTCCTTAGTATCAATTTTAAGATTCCAAGGTAATGGTTTTATTTAAAAGGAAAAAAAAGCAGTATTAGAGAGAATGTGTAAAAAAAGTAAAAATAAGGAAGTAAGTCTAGAGAAGCAATTCCATGACCCTATGTACTGGTCCAAACATATGTTCTGTATTGTTAGCCTAGCAGACGGGGCACTCTACCCCACAGAGTTTATTAAAGTTCTGTGTTCTCAACATTTTTAACAGGATAATATGCTTCAAGTTGGATAAGATTTCCATCATTTCCAGCTCTACAAAGTCAAAACATATCTGGAAAAAACCTTAAGACTCTGACCTCAAAAATAAACATGACACACAAACAGGGAAAGAGGTATCATATGATAGTATATGTACAATCAATGGATAAGCCTGCCTTCTTGGAGAGGACTGGGAGAAGAGAAATTTTTTTTAAAGTTTATTAGTTTCTTATTGAATAGGACAGTTTTGAAAAGAAGAAAGCACATTGGTGAATTATTTGAAAATCCAAATAAGAGAGCGAAAGAAAATGAGAAAGACAAGCAAAGTAGGGCTGGAACTACCATGGTAAATTTGAAATATTTCTGTTTTTAACGTGGTATGTACTGGAGGGTCACAATTTCATGTGGTCCCACTTTTTTGCCTGTTCTATGAATGTGGAAATGTTTGTGTTTATTAATGTTATCAAGTTCATAGCAATAAAAGAGAAAATTTTAAAAATAATAAACCTTTTAAATCATGAACAGGTACAATTTGTAGGAAAGTCAAAAGATTTTCAAGTATCTGGCCATAGGGAAAATTTGTTTTCTACCGAAATAGCTAATGGAATTTGCTAGGGGGTTAAATATATCCAGATATGGAGATAGCTGGAGAGATATGTAGATGGAGTATACATGCATATATCTGAATATTCTGTGCATATTTATATACATTTATATATAAATTTATATTAGCATGCAACATTTATATATAAATAGAAATATTTATATCCATATGCAGAGATAGACTTTTGCTTCCAGAATTTGGTTATCTGTTTTATGTACACACACACACACACACACACACACACACACACACACACACACACACACACACACATATATTGAGGGAGGAGAATAACCTGTAATTTCACTGGGGTAAAAGGACTTCTAAGTCAGGAAACTTTCTCTACATATCTGAAACATCTCTAACTTTTCCAACAAAATATTGTCCTCCTGACTCCTAAGCTCAGCCTCTCTGAACTCTAAGAAAAAAGTCATTTTTAAAGGGAAATTCTTCATTGCTCTCCAAAGCCCTCCCTTCCTCCCCGATCCAGCCCATTTCCCAAGGGGGTTTGGGGACCCCCTAAAATGTGTCGGGGAGCTCTCGGTAGGGGGCTACTCACCTTCACAAAGCTCATTCGGATGGTACACATCTTGGTGAGCTCGTAGACGGTCTCAAAGCCATGGTTGACAGACTGGGCCAACAGCTGGGCAAACTCTTGGTTGTTGAAAATCTTGAGGCTGCAGCCACTGGGGATCTTGCACACGGTGGTGGGGTGGAAACCATGGTGGTAGTTGCAGTTTCGGCTCTGAACAAAGATGCTGCTGTCACTCAGACACTCGGCGTACACCTCCCCTCCAACGTAATACAGGTGAACCCCTGAAAGAGAAGCCGAGTGAGAACTGGGAGAAAGGAGAGTGGATACCCTGGGGAGAGGAGGGGAGAAGGACTGGGAGGGAAATCACGGAAAAGGGAAGAAAAATGCTGAACGAGAGTCAAAGAATGGATAACAGAATGTACTTCCTCCTCTTCAATCAGGAGGAACCTACAGAAACAAAAGGGCACATGCATTATCATTGAATATCTTTTATTCCCATCTTTAGTGTATTTATTTGGGGGAAGGGGGAGAGAATAAGCATTTATATAATCCTTACTTTGTGCCAGGCACTGTGCTAAGCACTTCTTGCAAATATTATCTCATGGGATTCTTACAACCACACTGGGAGGGAAGTACTGTTATTATCTACATTTTATGACTGAAGAAATTTGAAGCAAACAAAGGTTGTGACTTGCTCAGGGCCATATAACTAATAAGTGTCCAAGGCCACATTTGAACTCGGGTCTTCCTGACTCCAGAACCAGCACTCCAATCACTATACCACGAGCCGCCTCTTTATTACAAGGAAGTTCTTTGGTTCTTTCAAAGGAGTGGAGTATGGAGAAATGGGGGAGAGAGACCAAGAGAAGAGCCATTTCCAGAAAGGGACTAGGATCTAAAAATACAAAATAGAAACTTTTTTAAAAAAGAAGCATTCAAAGAGACGTTTGGCTTTCTTTTGGATGCAAGATAGCAGCTCACAGTTTTGTTCCAAATTTGATATAATATGATAAAATATCAGGAAAGTTGTTTGTATAACAATTTAAGGTTTGTGACCTGTTTTATCTCATCCGGTCCCCACAAGATGTGCTATGATTAACTCCTTTTTAAAGATGTGGAAACGGAGGCAATCTGAAGTTAAATGGCTTGCCCAGGGTCTCATAGCTAAGTAAGTGTTCGAGGTCTTCCAGATTCCAATGCTCAATCTACTGTGCTTTTGTTATGGCTAACTCTTGTGACTCCATCTGGGGCTCTCCTGGCAAAAGATACTGGACTGGTATGCAATTTATGTTCTTCTCTAGCTCATGTGACAGATGAAGAAACTGAGGCAAATGGGCTTAAGTGACTTGCTCACGGTCACAAACCTAGTGTCAGAGGCAGAATTTGAAATCGGAAAGATGAGTCTTCCTCTGACTCTAGACCTAGCATTCTATCCATAGTTTGCCTTTAAAAAAGGACAGATTTCCAAAAATAGCCATAATTGATGTCAAACTAAAAGTCTTTGTGGATATCATTAAAGTAACAAATACATAAATGCCTGCACCCACAAGATCCAGCGTTAGAAAAATAGGTGCAAAGCTTATTAGCTATATCAACCAAATTCCTCTCCTGACACGGCTGTATCACCCTGCTAGAAAAATGTTACATTAACCACGTCCTTGATTTTTATTTAACGCCAAACACAAGCGCATTCCCACTCCACCGGTGCTCGCTTTGAAGTGCCATCTGCCATTTTCCCCTCCTTCCCCCAAGCACAGTGACCCGGGTGACATTCGGTAGCTCTGGGCTGGCAGCTCTGCCTCGTGAGGGTTGGAAATCGAGGGATTATTTGGGAGAGATAGAAACCAGAGAGGCCCAGGTGAAGGAAGTGCTCATGAATGAAAGCCACACAGATGCTGGGGCAGGAAAAGCTTTTCTGACCTGGGAGGGGGGGAATGATTCACACTGGATGAAAGCGGATCTCCCTGAGCCCACCACCTGCTTCACACACCTTCCTGTGAGAGCTCTGGGCCCAGCAGCATTAAGAAACCGATCTAACGCTGCTGTAAAAGGAAGCACGTTACGTTTTTGTTGTTTTTTTTTTTTTGTAAGGAGAAAAGAAAAAGAAAGTGGGAGAACCTTTAGAGAGACCTGACCCCACACCTGTGTCACGAAGAATGAAAGGAGATTAATTTGATTCGGCTCTCCTGTAAAGAGTCCCTCCATCCCGTGTGTCTGGAAAGGGGTCACACCTTGTACACGGTTAACCAGAATCTGGCTCAGTTCAAGCAAAGGTCTTCATCCCACACAAGAATCACAGGGTGGATGATAAGGTCAGATGGGCCCTTATAAATATTCATTTGCCCATTTTCTGTAAAACTGCTGGAGCCTGGGAGGAGCAAAGGACCACTTCTGGGTCTGAGAAAAGAGTAGAAAATGGACCTTATTTTTAAAGGCTGTCAAGGTTGGCCATCAGTCTTCTCAAGGGGTCTTAAGTGAAGGCTTTTCACTAATACTCCAACCCCATCAGGGGTACAAGTGGGATTGTGCCCTTGAGCTGTGTGACCTGGGAGCAAATGGTAGCCCCATCACTAAGTGCTCCACACCATTGGTGGTGCCCAGCCAATGGCTTAACTTAGAGCGCATCTCTGGTCGGAGAGCCAAAGGTCCTTACAAGGTGGATGAAGCCAAAAACTAAGCTGAAATTTGAGAAAATATCTGCAGATATGTTGTAATCAAGGATGCGACTGGCTGCCGTATCTACTCCTGCACACTCCAAACTCTAGAATGTGAGAGCAGAACCATCTGTTTCAATCAAGGAGAGGGACCGGGGAGAGAACAGGTCCCTGCCCTAAGTCAAAATAGGTTTCACCGATCTGAAAAATTAATGCTTAATGTTAAAAAAAAGGACAAAAAGGAGATGCACTTTGAAAGAGACTTGAGGCTCCTAGCATTTAAAAGCAGCATTTAAAAAAGATCTGGTGGATTGAATTGCTTGTCAACTCCAGGAGGGAGTCATGAATCATATAATTTGGGAAATGTATGTGTAAATTTGTTATTAAAATAAAGATAAAACTAAAAAAAAAAAAATCTGGTGAAGTCCCAACTGTTTAAGCCCTCTTAGATCACTGATACAATGAATATGGGATGAGCTTGTCAAGGAGGCCATAACTCTGTACTTGGTCCCAAGTTCAGGGGGTGGAAATCGATAAATATGGCTATTCCAGCATGAATTTAAATGGCATTTTGGAAAAACTAAGTAGCTGTGTAGAAATGAAAATGTGGAGTCCTCAGCTCAGCAAATTCTGTTTGCAGATAAGGAACTGAGGCCAGTTGAGGTAAAGTAATTTGCCCCAGATCCAAGTATTAAATAGCAGAGCTGGTCTTTGAACCCATTCTTGCTAGACTCTCAAAGTCAGCAGTTTCCCAATGCTTCATGCAATACTGCTTGGTTATATTCTAGAGAGTTGTCTGGGTCTCTAAGAGGTTAGTGTGTGTTCAAGAAAGCACTTGAAGTGTAGCTCTTTATCCACTAAGCCACACTATATTTCAATTTAAAAACAGACTTGAGTTCAAATCTTATTCATTTCATTTATCATGATGAGTTGTTTTATCAACTATAAAATAAGGAGATATCAAATCTGGCCTCAGACATTTCCTAGTTGTGTGACCTTGGGCAAGTCATTTAACTCTCACTGTCTAGCCTTTGTCACTGCTCTTCTGCCTTGGAGCCAATATACAGTATTAGTTCTAAGACGGAAGAGATGAGTTTAAAAAAGGTGAGGAGATAGGCACTCTACTTGTGTTAGGTGTGAGCAATCTCCAACTGGAGAGGTAGGTAGCATGGTAGAAAAGAATGCCAGGCTGGAGTCAGGTAGACTTAACTTCTATTCAAATCCAGCCTCAGTCACAAACAAGCTTGTGTGACCTTGAGCAAGTCACTTAACCCTATTTGGCTCGGTTTCCTCATCTGTCAAATGAGCTGGAGTAGGAAATGGCAAACCACTCTAGTATCTCTGCCAAGAAAAGCCTAAATGGGATCACCAAGATTTGTTCATGGCTGAAATGACTAACCAATGACAAAAATCTCCATTTGGAGATTAGAGAAAATCCAGGGGTGAGATCCAAAATTCTTTAAAAAGTACCTGAAACAAAAGATTCTATATATCTGACTTCACAACTGTGAGAAAGGCTCACCTGTGAGTCTTATGGTCACTGCCACAGAAAAACAAATCCTATTTAACTCCAAAGTTATATGGTAAAGTGAATAGAGGGTAGCTTTGGAATCAGGGAGGCTTAGGTTCAAGTGTCTGACACGTACTAGCTATGTCACTATGAGCAAGTCACAAATTCTTGGTGAATTAAACAAGCTCTCTATTTTTTGAGTTACTTTTTCCCTAAATGTGAGCCATAGAAATTGGTCTGGGGAAGCTGGGCTGGCAATTTGTATGTGAATTATAAGCATATCTGGCTAGAATAGCTTCAGTGATTAGGGGAAAGAAGTAGGAACAGCCCAGACAGTGTAGAAGCTGTGTTCCTGGTGGGGAACATGAGAAGTGGCTGGTAAGGAAAAGCAAGAGCCACGTAAAAGTGTGTCTCTTGAGACTGGATTATTTTGTCCCAATTTATAAAAGAGTCAAACTTCTGGAAACAGTCAACATAGGGAAGCTATTATTGAAGTTAATTAAAATTAATGTTGTTATGAGAGTTAGCAGACCATAAAAATAAATGATTTAGAAAGTGAAGGACTTCCTGGTAACACACACATTCCTAAAAAAAAATAAAATAAAATAAAAAAATGGCAAACCACAAGAAACCAATGGAACCGGTGTAGCTCTATCTGCTGGAACCTTTTGCCACAAGAGCGGCAGGAGTGACCAAGCCAGCTCTGGAATCGAGAGAGGCGAGGGAGAAAAACATTCAAGAGAGAACAAGGCACACACGCACCTTTGCCAATGTGCCGTCTGGTGTTTTCAATAGTAGAATTCCGGTTAACATTGGAGAGGAGCCCAAGGCAGAACCGGTTCTTGTTATTGGAAGGATCAGTGAAACCATCCACCAACACACTTGTGGAGGAGGCATGGAATGCTTCACCCACGCGATTGTTGAGCTCATAGTAGACAATAGAACACCAGTGTTTTGGTTCTTCATAGGCAACTGCCTGCACATCTGCAAAGAAGAAAAGGTTACCGTCAGCTCCAGCTGGGATGAGTGGCTGTCTGCTGCTTTCAAATGGACTTTGATTTGTGATCCTGAAGTGAAGTTCTAGATAAGCAACTGGTAATGAAACAGTTCAACAGTTTTAAGACATCCATAGTAGGTCATTCTCATTCAAGGATTCTTATACAGGGAAAACTGGAAGGTACCTCAAAGTACCTTCCATGTAGTCCAGATCTTATTTACAGATAAACAGAGACTGAAAAGGTGAAGTGACTTTCCCAAGGTCACATAGCAGATGGTTAAACAGATAAGCTAGGATGCAAACCTGGGTCCTAAGTCCAAATCTAGAGGTTCCCATCTCCCCCCCCCCAATTTCCAATCACTAGCCAACAGTTGTGGATTAAAACTCCCTATGCAATTTAAGAAAAAAATGTTGGCAAACCAAAATGGTTGCTAGGCATCCAAATCACCATATTTACAGAACACTAGCTGGATGTGATTTAATGTATAGTTTCCAAGACTGCCCCTATTCAGAACCTGCCTTTACTATCTACAAGAACTCAACAAGTGGCAAAAGAAGAAAAAAAAGCAAAACAAAACAATCAAGTGAGCAGGAAAAGAACCCTGATGGACACTCAGGCCAGGAAACACGCCAGGAAATGCCAGTGTAAAAAGGATTAAGTTCCACAGAGCCTTAGTATTCCTATGCTTCCCCAAAGCCATTTAAAACAACTTTTTAATTATTGGTAAGAAGTTACTCTACTTCTAAAGTTGCCAACGAACTCTCAAGGCCACGGCTTTGCCCCAATTCTCAAACTCAGGAAGAAATCTTGCCAGCTGGCCATTCTTCCAGAATGAATCATATCTGTCTCCCACAGATGTCACGCGGACTTCCTTACATTTGCTTTAAGTCATGCAGAGCAGGTGCGTTTTGTCTCTCCATTCCCAGAATGGGCCAACAATGGAAATTACCCAACTTCACTGACAGGATGCAGCTTGTTAAGTCAAGTCTCTTAAGACCAACAAATCTCCGTACTGAACAGGCTCCTGAACATTTGCAACTAAAAGGTTTTTAAAGAAAAGCTCTATGTAGTAAAACTTCTTTTACTCCCAACTACAGAGATTCCAGGAATTCAAAACCCCACATCCAAAATGTCAATACACAATAACCTAAGGTTTATAAAGCCTTATCTATAAAAGCATTTAAAAAAAAAAAAAAGGAAAGAAAGAAAAATACATAAGGAAGAAGTTAAAGGGTAGAAGCAAGCCTTGTTGCCTTCATTTTAACAGAAAAACACACACACACACACACACACACAAAAAGGAAATAACACAAGGGTATTTGGTGGCACTTGAAGACATTTGAAAACAAAAAGGAAAACATTTTATCTTTCTCTCAACTAATATCAGCTCTATCATGGAAGACAGATCCAAGAGGACACATGCACAGAAAAGTAGACTTGGAATGAGAAGACTCCAGTTCAAGTCCTGGCTTTGTTACACCCTACCCATGGGATCTCGGGCAAGGCTCACCACCTCTTTGGGGCTCAGTTTTCTCATCTGTAAAATGTGGAGAGGTGACTAAGTAAGCTCTAAGGTTCCTTCCAGCTTGAAATCCACAATGTAAATAGAAACATTAATAAAAAAGAAACTGAACTCTGAGTAACTGAAAGAAATAATGGCTCCAGAATAGATAAACACTTCCCTGCTCTTAGCACAGAGGTGTAGAACTACTGGGCCAGACTGCTATAGACATTAGCAGACATCTAAGTGTTTTTCTTTCACAATGGAGACTTCTGTCTGGGTTAGAGTTGAAGTAAAGGTGACAATTTCCAGAAATAACTGACATTTTTTCAGGGCTATCCATAGAACTTAAAAAAAACCTCAACAATCCAAGTTTAGCCCCAAAGAAGAGAGAAGAAAACATACCTCTTTTCCTTCTTTGCAAAGGTATGGGGCTACGAATGTGCAATACTGCCTAAAGCATCAGAATGTTGATACATTGGATAATTTGGCTGAACTGCTTTATCTCTCCACCAATACTTTTTTAATTCTTTGTCAGAGGAATGGCTCTTTGAGAAAGGGTGGAGGAAAAATTTTATATATATATATATATATATACATAAGTATATATATACACACACACAAAGAAATGAAGTTAATTTAAAAACAAAATGCTTATTAATTTTTTCAGTTCTAGGTTTAACTATATTTAATAACTAGTTAGCATTTATATAGCATGTCAAGGTTTGCAAAATATTTCAAATACATTATCTTGTCTCACAACTTTGAAGTAAGCATCATTATTATGCCCATTTTACAGATATTTACAATTTTTAAAGCTAAAAGAGGGCTGAAATAAGACATAGATACTATATAGTAAGGATGGGAATGAGGACTTCTCAAGCCACAAGGATCAAACCCATAACTGATAAATGCTACTTAAAGGGCAAATCCCAGTTTCTTAAGCTTCTCCATGACATAAGCATGATATTAATCAAGACTTAAAGGGCTCTTCTGACTTATCAGCCCCCACGATTCCTTGGCCACTGTGCTTCCTTTCTTTCATGTCTATCTGTCCCCTCTCCATTTGTTACAGTTTAAGAACTATCTCAATATACACCCAAGGGTGTATGTTAGGAAGATGTTCCTTTTTGAACTTCTTTATTCTGTGGTTTGTGGCCTTTTCATGTTAGAGAAGTTATGCTGGAGACAACACACACACAAGCCATAGGATAAGTGCCAGAAGAAGACACATGAAATATGTCTCTGTCTGCAAAGCCCTATGTGGTAAATGCTTGTGTCAGAAAAGAGATCCACTTTGGTGAAGAACAGCTTTAACTATGAAA
>NC_058135.1:127750755-127827469 GCF_016433145.1 Gracilinanus agilis
AAAAAAAAAAAAGAAAACAGATCAAGCCAGAGTCCAGGGAGGGCTGGACAAGCATCTGGAAAGCCAACATCTTGATTCTACATAGTGACGTCAGCAGAGGCCTGTGAACAATTCCCATAAGGAGAGAGGTGCAAAGCCCAATTTATTACCTTGCATTTCTAAAAGAGGGCCAAAGTATAAGCCCTTTGAATCTGTCAACAATTTTACAGATTTAAAGATATCAGCAACTGTGTGATAACTAAGTTTCATTATCAATATGAGAGGGACTGGTGAATTCTGGCAAAGTCCAAAAGGTCTACTTTCTTACTGATAATAGTAAACATTTACTATAGCTCTTACTATGTGCCAGGCACTATGCTGTGAGCTTTACAAATATTATCTTATTGATCTTCCCAACAGCTCTGGGAAGTAGGTGCTATTATTATTATCATCCTCTTTACACATGGGGAAACCAAGGCAAGCAGAGGTGAAGTGACTTCTCCAGAGCCACATAGCTAGCAAGGATCTTTCCTAATTAAAAACAAAACTAAAATCTAGCAATGTAAATGATGTATGATGTGTGTCTAATAATCAAATGGTGTTTTACTTCAATTTGCAACAACTACATTCAAATTAAATTAGTCGTGTCTTGTGCCAAGAGCACCAGAGAAATCCCTTCAATGAGATGCTATTTTGGGCAAGAGCTTATCCAACATGGCTGCCATGGTTACCGATAATCACCTGCCAATCAGATACTCTTAAAATCTTCCAAGGTTATTTGTTCCAATCTTGCACCCTTCCCAGGCCATTGCTACTTGGCATCTGAGACTGTGAAGAACACAGTCCTTACCTCAGATGGCTACAAATACTCTCTCTCTCTTCCCCCCAGGAACTTCCCAGAGAAATGCCAGTCCAAAGGCCAGAGGATGGGGATGATGCAGAGATGTACTTGGCAAGTAACTTTAAGGGGTTCACCAGCAACTACTGTCTTTAGCCAGGGGATCCTTTTCAAGTCAAAAGGACCTCAGATCTAGAGCTCAAAAATTCCTTACAGGTCATCTGATATATATATATATATATATATACACACACACACACACACACACACACACACATGCTCCTCGTTTTATGCATGTGGGAACAACTGAGACCCAGAGTGGAAAACCAACCTGCCCCAGGTCATCCAGACACGAGGTGGCCAAGTCAGGATTCCCACCCAGGTGTGACTGACTCTTGTGCTTTCTCTACTGCAATTGTATTACCTCTTTCAGAAGAACATGAATGAGCCATAAGAGAAAGGCTTGTCCAAATGCAAAGAGACTTTTCAGAAGGTCCAGTATCATTTAGTTCCATTTTTGGAGTCTCTAACTAAGACCAAGCCGCTATCTCCACATGAATGTCTCCATCTTGTGTGTGGCACTTCTTCACCCACATTTTACATATGGCATACTATTTCCCTTCCATGCAATTCTAATTAGTAGACCTTTAACAGTGGGGCAAAATTAAAATCAATTTCCTTTCAGTTAAAATTCAAATGTATTATTGGGGTTTTTTTTTAAACTCTTACCTTATGCTTTAGAATCAATACTAAATTGGTTCCAGGCAAAAGAGTAGTGGTAAGGACTAGGCAATTGGGGTAAAGTGATTTATCCAGGGTCATACAGCTAGAAAGTGCCTCAGGCCAAATTTGAACCCAGGAATTCTTATCTCCAAGCCTGGTTCTCTATCTGTCTAGTTGCCTCAAATGTATTATTGCTGTTGAGTCATGTCTGACTCTTTGTGACCCCATCTGAGGTTCAAAGATATTTGAGTGGGTTTGCCATTTCCTTCTCCAATTCATTTTACAAAGAAGGAAACTAAGGCAAACAAAGGTTAAGTAACTTGCTCAGGGTCACACACAGCTATAAAGTGTCTGAGACTGGATTTGAACTCAGGAAGATGAGTCTTCCTGACTCCTAGCCTGGCACTCTAAACCACTGGTCACTCAGTTGTTCTTTCAAATGTACACTTGTCCTTTTAAAGCCTTTTTCCCCATGTGTTGTCCCCATGTGTTTCTGAGCATCTGGCTAATCAGAGAATGCAGCCACTCCCCAAATCACTGTTCTTTATGTTAACAAGAATACAGAGTATACATGAGCCCCTTTATGAGGGTAAATAAATGCAAATGAATAGACTAAGAAAGCAAAAGAAGACAACGATTTCAAGTTTAGCCATTATAGTTAAGGGGATATTTTTTTAAAACTGGTGCCTTTTGTTTTTATTTTCATGTTCATTTATGAGAAGTAGAAGGCCCACAATAGCTAGAGAGCTGGCTATGGGGGCCAGAAGACCACCTCTGACAGACACTGGCTGTGTGATCCAAAGCAATCATTTAACTTCTCAGTGCTCTAGGCCAGTGGTAATAAACTAGGGATAGATTTGACTTAAGAAAACCACAAATTAACATTATCTATGATGTATCATATTTTTATTTTATGAAACATTTCCAAATATATTTTCACCTGTGGAGTTTTGTACCAGGTTAGTTTTGACATCTTTGTGCCAGCCATTTCTCAGACTTTTAAGTTGTAAAGAAGGTATCTATCTGCATTGGTAGGAATTTCCTCATTGGGGAGTTCCCTCTCTGAATGAATTCACAAGTCTAGCAGTATTTATAAAAGCCTTCAGCATAGTGCCTGGCACATGGTAGGCACTTAAATGCTTATTCCTTTCCCTTCTCCTATCTTTCTCATTTCTGGATAAATCTCTCTTATAACCCAGAAAGATAGCCTTCCCTTTCAACAAAGATTTACAAAAGGAAAAAGAAAAAGAAGTTAAACAAAATCCAAACCAACCAAAGTAGTGCCTACATCAGACAATATATGCAATATTCCACACCTTGTAGTAAGATTTCCATTCATCTAAAGTAAACACAGTTACAAAAGGCAATTGATTTTGTAAATGTACGATACTGCTTTTTTTTAAAAAATCATTTTTAAAAGGATATAAATGGAAACATTAACATTTATACTTGATATCCATAGGCCCCAAGAAACTATTTAGTGGCCATTCATTTTACCTCCTCTGTTTATTTCTGGGGGCATGGGAGGAGCCATCATGTTTGTATCCATCGGCTGTGAGCCATCCTGGGTCATGGGGTCTTCAGGAGGAAGGTAAGCAGGAGGAGGAGTATCCGCTACAAGGAAAAAAAAACAAAACAACCCAAAACATATTATCCTTTCAAGCCAAATCCAAATCTCTCCCGTTCTCCCTCTCCACAAAATCCCTTCAAGGCAAATTATACATACACATACACCCTAGCCTTGACATATTTGGTGGATGAAGCAAAGTTTCAATGGTGACCAAGAGAGGTAACTAGTAGTAGGCAAACTGGGGTTTGTTCCAGGGGTATTGGCACTTTGGAGAAGGTGCACTTCCTATCTGGGGATCATTTTCCTCAGGGTACCTTCTCTAAGTTGTGGGGACAAGGGAGCCTGTCTCCTGAGATAACTTTACTCCTGGTCAGATCCTCCTATCCCTCTCTCCCTACCTCCCAGATTTCCCAGAGGCACAAAGCATCCTTCCTAGTTACAGCTATCTTGATCCCACCCCTCCCACCCCCACTCCAACAATGGTCATGGTACCCAGAAGTCATGGTCTTATGAAAAGTGGATGTTTATAAGCTAGATGTAGTTTCTTAAAGTAATTATGATACCTCCTTCCTATACTCTATGAGAGAGTACAGAGGAGACTTTTATTTGCCAAAACCTTCAGTTTCAAAATGACCCATGAAGTATATGCCAACTTCAAAAAATGGAATGCATTTCCCATTTTAAAAGCATATGGGAGGAGCAGCTAGGTGGCTCAGTGGACAGAGAACCAGGTTTGGAGACAGAAGATCCTGGGTTCAAATTGGTCCTCAGACACATTCTAACTATGTGACTCTGGGTAAGCACTTAACCCCCATTGCCTAGCCCTTAGTCCTCTTCTGCCTTGGAACTCATACTTAGTATAGATTCTAAGACAAAAGTAAGAGTTTATTTGAAAATAAAAGTGTATGGGAAAACATCTTGATTGATGCCCCTTGGTATCTTGGGTTAAGAGGCATCAGAAAGTTTGGTCCATTCAACATGTCCATGCTCCAAGAGTTGGGGCACTGGTCTCCACTACAACCTCTCAAGTGAATGGTTTGCAGAAATGCAAAGGTTGTGTTATCAGGGCTCCCTCATCCCCAGACATTCTGAGAATGCAGAGGTAGAACTAAGAGCACAGAATAATAGGGACGGAGGAATTAGTCAGCCATAGGGAGCCTAGCTTGGATGCTTAAATGGACTTTTCCAAAAAGCAGCAAGCCAATCTGCATATCAAAAAAGCATGATGATATGCTTTTAGCAATGGGAGAGAATTGTCAATATTTGTCTGTCCTACATAAAATCAAAGTGGGGTTTCTTCCCATACAAATCTTATGTCATCCTGAGTAGTGGGGAAGACAAGGAAAAAGGAGGGGGAAAATGAAAATTTGTTAACAGTTTACTATGGGCCATTTACATGCTTTACAATTATTATCTCATTTATCCACACAACAACTCAAGTTGGCAGGGGTGATTATAGTCTCTACTTTATAGGTAAGGAAACTTGAGTGTTAAATGACTTGCCCAGGGTCACACAGCCACTGTCTGCGAGTGAATTTAACTCAGAACTTCTTGACTCCAGGCACAACATTCTATCCATTGAGCCACCAAAGTTATCCCCCCAAATATCTGACAGGCTATTTAAAGCTGCTATAGACTTCGTAAGGTCAACTGGCCAACCCCTTCATTTTGTACATAAGAAAACTTATCCAAAGACACCTGAAGTTAAGTGGCAGAGGTGGGACTTGAACCAATTACCTCGTGACTTCAGATCTGATGTTCTATTCATTATACCATCTTTGTCTAGTCACCCCGACTAAGTGTCCTTAGGGAGTAGGTTACAGTGGACAGCTAAGTGGATAGAGTATTGAGCCTGAAGTCAGGAAGACCCATCTTTCTGAATTCAAATCTATCCTCAGATCATTATGAGCTATGTGACCCTGGGCAAGTCATTTATCCCCATTTGCCTCATTTGCCTCATCTGTCAAATGAGCTAGAGAAGAAAATGGTGAACTACTCTAAGATCTTTGCTAAGAAAACTCCACTTTGGGGCACAAGAGTCAGATATGACCAAAAACAGTTGAATAACAACATTTAACTAGGACAGGCACTGATCTTGATCACTTAAAACATCGATGAGTTTTAGGATGTCAATATTTTCTTTTTTTCTTAATTTCTAGGGATTTCCATGACAGAGGAGGCAGCGTCATAAAATAATAAGCTCAGTGGTCTGGAATCAGAAAGACCTAAGTTTTATTCCTTCCTTCTTAATACTGAGTAAATGTGTGAAATTTAGAAAGTCAGTCTACCTTTCCAGGTCAGTTCCTCTGCAGACACTAGCACTTCCCTGTCTCCTAAACTTTGCTGCCCTTTCCTATAGAATTTAAGTCCTCTAGGGCAGACCGTTTCCTCTTTTGCCGTTGTATCCCCAGGGTCTAGCATATGATGCTGAACAGAAAACATGAAGAAGGATGCGAGCCCTTCCCAAACATCTCTACTCCTGTTCTTCCCAAGCACACCACGGCTCTGTCCTCTCATCCCCAGCAGCTCACAAAGGCCTGCCTAGAGAGTTTTCAAGGCAGTGACTCAAAGGCCTGAGTCAGGGCTCTGCGGGGCCTCCTCAGGATGCCTTTTTCACCCTCTCTCCAATTCCTTTTAATTCAATTTCTCCACCGCAGCTGCATCGCTGACTGCTTCACCTCTGGCCAGGAATGCAGACAAACAACCTCCTCAGAGACCCAAATTCAGTGAACTTCTACAGACCAGCTGGTGGGAATGAATTGCGAGAATTCTCTCACCGGAGACAGAGGAGTCTACACAGAACAGAGGTGTTCTGACTTGCAGAGATTCATATGGGGAATGGTTTCGAGATCTGGGCCGAGGCTAAGAGGCTGGTACCAAGTCAATGGTTTGTGTCCCTGAGGGGTGCAAAGGGCACTGGATTTGGATTCAGAGGACCTGGGTTCTGCTGTTTACCCCCCTGGATGATTCTGAGCAAGTAACCTGGTCTCTCTACGCTTTAGTTTCCTCATCTATAAAGCGAGAATTGGATCAGAGGACCTTTGAAGGTCCTTCTCGTTCTCAATTTATGGAAGAATGCGACCCACTTCCTCAAAGAGTAATGATGAACTAAATACAAAGAGTGAGACATCCATTTTTGGAAATGGTCAAAGCAGGATTAGTAGTTTTACTTAACTATGCATATTTGCTATAAGGGTTTTGTTTTTCCTTTTTGGGGGAGAATAAGTAGAGCAGTGGAAAAAGCACCAGGCTAGAGTTCAAATCTGGCCTCACCTTCTTAGTAGCTCTATGACCCTGGGCAAATCACTTAACCCTGTTTGCCTCAGTTTCCTCATCCATCGAATGAGTTGGAAAAGGAAATGGCAAACCACTCTAGGATCTTTAGGAAAGGACTTAATAAATAGTAGGTGAGCTCATTAATTTAGAAATGTTTCATTAAAACCAAGAGAAAAAAAAAACCAATTATAGTCTTACTGATTTTGCTCTGGAGCATGTTTTCACCCCTTGACATTCCTTTCTTTGTTCCCTTCCCTTACTGATGATCCTATCCTGAGCACCCCATAACAATGGTTCACCCCAACAGTGGAACACACTGGGTTTCTTCAGATCCAAGGGCATTAATTATTCAAGAAGGCCAATTCTTCTTCTTAGAAAACTAACCCTGCCCCCACTGGGCACCCAACCCTTAAACTGATCATTATGTTACTCCCTCTCCCTCCCCTCCATGTGTCTGGGAGGACCCAACCCTGAGACAAAGGCAAAGGAAGAGAACCACCTCAAAAACCTCAAGGGACTATTTTTAGGGCACAGTCAACACTGGAGCTGAATTTAAGTGGAGAGGAAGAGGGGATGAGAAAGAGAGATGAGAGGAGAAGGGAAGAGAGAGGAAAGGGGATGAGAGAGAGGAAGAAGTGAAAGAGAGGAGAGGGGAAAAAAAAGAGGAGAAGACGGGAAGAGAAAGAGAGATGAGAGGGAAAGAGAAAGAGAGAGGGAATGGGAAGGAAAAAGAGAGAGAAGGGAGAGAACAGAGAAGAGAGAGGAAAAAAAAAAAACTCTTGCAGTGACTAAAAATACATTCTTGCCCATAGTCCTTCCAAGAAAGGAAAATATTTATTGATGTCAAGTGTATTTGGTGTATCTGTTTGTTCAGTTGGCCTTCTTGGGATCTAACAGCTACACATGGGGCCTTGATCCCCACCCTGCCTTGGCGGCCTCTGTAACTTAAGAGGGGGAAAAGGCGAGGATTGAATTCTTCCCTTTGACTTGATAGCACTAATCAAGACTTGGGGAGGGGAAGAGGGCAATAATGATTCTGTTGTCTCTAGGAAGTTAAACAAGTGGATGGTTTCCAGGACCTCTGCTGCAATTGTTTTGTAGCTCTAGTATATTTGTTTCTTGTGATTACATCACCATTCAAATAAATTTAATCAAATGGGGGTGGTATGAACTCTAGGGAAACATCTTTCTTTAGTGGAATAGTAACCTGAGGTTGAACTCACAACTGGGTATCTTTCCTGGATTGAGATGACATGGAAGGGGATTATGTTTTTCATAATAGCAAATGTGTATAAAACATTTATGCAGTACACACACACACACACACTCACAGTCTCTCTCCCCCTCCCTCTCTCCCTTTCTCTCCCCACAAGGACCAAAGGCTACAGCAAGCACCCCACCCCCAGAAGGAGGCAGCTGTTTTCCAAACCTTTTAAGACTGCAGCAGGGTGAGGGATTTGGGGGTAGAGAGGGGAAATCTCCTTAAGTGTCTGTGCCTGAGGTAGCAGTTGGGCCATACGAAAGACCACCAGTCATCCCCTGCTTGGCTGTGATGCTTCTTTTTGCCAAAATCTGTGTTTCAAGATGATGTTTGGGAGAATAGTGCTGGCACCAGCCAGAGAAATAACAAGGGCTTTACCAGGGTCCAGCATCACCACCCGGTCACTAAAAACAGTGGACTCAGCTCCTGGACACACACCAGAGAAAAAAGAAAAAGCCTACCGTCCCCCCTGCCCCTCCCAGCTGGGGAAAAAAGCCAAGTTCCATAAAATAAAACCTCCACGGGCCCCAGTCTTGGAGAAGAAGAACTTACCTGGCATCTGGAAAGGACTTCCTGGATCTGAACTGGTGGGAGAGTGAGGATAGGTGCTGCTGCTGCTTCCCGGAGAATTTGGATAGCTGCTGCTGGGCGAGTGAGGGAAAGGGTGGCTGTTGGGTTGTTGGAAAGAGTCTGGGAAGGTGGCATTGAGTGGCATGTGAGGCTCGTTTTGTCCCAAATTACGGAACTGAGCTAACAGGCTGTGCTGAGGGTTATATTCGCTGTGTCGTGGAACCAACACAGGAGGAAGAACTGGATGGGGAGGAAAAAGAAACAAAAATGAGATCAATTAGGTCTTAGTAAGACTAAAACAAGCTATAAATAAGATAAATAAAAAATCAGTTTCAATCTATTAATACTAAGCAAGCACCTTCTATGGGCAAAAGTACTCTGCTAAGCATCTGTCCTTAAAGAGTTTATAATCTAGTAAGACATATACACGATTGGAAATTGTTTTTGCACATAATTGGGGAGAAGAAATTATTTTTACAATAAAAAAGACATAAGAAAAATAAGGGAGAGAATGGGGGTGGGGTGTTGGAGAAGAAACAGAGAGAGGGAGGGAGAAAGGGAGAGATGGAAAAAGGTAGAAAATGAGAAAGGAGTAAAGAGAAGGAAGTGGGGGGGGCAGCTAGGAGGGCAGTTCCTAGCTGTGTGACCCTGGGTGAGTCACTTAACCTCCACTGCCTAGCCCTTAACACTCTTACCTTAGAACCAATACATAGTAATGACTCTAAGATGAAAGTTGAGTATTAAAAAAAAAAAAAAAAAAAAAGAAGAGGAAGAAGTGGAAAGAAAATAGTTTACAGTAGGGTATTAAGAAGGTACAATATCAGATGTCCAAGAAATAGGGAGCCCTATGCTTTAAAGGATGGGCAGTAATAATGACTAATATTTACTTGAGGCTTTTAAGTTTTGTAAAGTGCTTTATATAGAGCAGTGATGGGCAAACTTTTTAAAGAAGGGGCCAAAGAAAAGGAAATGCTCATCTGTCAGTCCATTTCTAAGGCAACTCTTTCAAAGTTTCATTGTATTGTATCCAACTCATTGTATTCGTCAGATTAGGAATAATGTCGCACAGCTCAGGGGGCTGTAGTTTGCCCATCACGGATATAGAGGATTTCATTTGTTTTTTCCACCATCCTGGTCACCTAGATTATAGTCATTTCCCCACTTTATGGTCTCAGAGTCAAATGACTTGCCCCTGGTTACAAAGCAAGTAAGGAAGCACTGGAAAGAATACTAGTCTTGGAAGACATGGGTTCAAATCCTGCCTCTGAAACTTGATCCCATAAAACCCTGGACAAATCGCTACAACTCCCTTGGTCCCAGCTTCCTTATATATAAAATGAGGAATTTGGCTTAGATGGCCTGAGTCCCTTTTTAGTGCTAAAACTATGAAACCGTGGAACTTTCTGAAGTAGAATAGGAACCTAGGTATCCCTTTACTCCAGGTCTAGTGCACTGTCCTCTACTATTCTGGAGAAGGGGCAATATTGTAGGTGTAGGAAACATGGCCAGGAGGAAAAGCACTGAGGGAAATGTGAGTCCAATTTGGTTGAGGTCCAGGAAGAAACAAGGGGGAGGGGGCAGCTGGGTAGCTCAGTGGATTAAGAGCCAGGCCTAGAGATGGGAGGTCCTAGGTTCAAATCTGGCCTCAGACACTTCCCAGCTGTGTGACCCTGGGCAAGTCACTTGACCCCCATTGCCCACCGTTACCACTCTTCCACCTATGAGCCAATACACAGAAGTTAAGGGTTTAAAAAAAAAAAAAAAAGAAACAAGAGGGAAAAATTAGAAAAGTAGGCTGAATCCAGTTAGCAGAAGGCCTTGAACACCAAATTAGGGACTCTGGACTTTGTTTTGTGAACAATAGAGACTCCTAAAAGATTTTTGTTTTCATTTTTTGTTTGTTTTACTTTTACCCAGATGGGCTGTGATAAGAGATATTTACTGGGAAGACAGATATGGCAATGGGGTATAGGCTGAACTAGAGAGGTAAGAGCTTTTTTATTGCTCCTGCAATAAAAATCCAGGTGTAAGGCAATGGGGCCTTGAATGAGGATTATGGGAATGGAAAGGAAGGGGAAAATGCAAGGTATGTTCTGGGTAGATAGAATACAAATGACTTTGGTTACTGATGGATGAGAAAAGGAGGGAGAGGTGGAGAAAGGGAGGAAGAGAAAAAGTCAAAGATGAACTCCAAGGAATAGTTTATCGTGGCTTCCACCTCCTCATTACCCACTTACTCCACAGTCCCTTGTCATTTGGCTTCCTTCCTGACCGCTGTCCTTTAACTGTTTTCCCAGAGGTCACCAACAACCTTCTAATTACCTCATCCAAGAGACTTTTTTCTCAGGCTCCCGTCCTGCTTAGCTTCTGAGGAGTCTGTGATGTTGGACCATCTCCCTTCCATCTTAAAACTGTCTGCATTCATTGCTCTCACTCCATCTCTGTCTCCTCTAATTCTCTAACTCATCTTCTTGTGTGGATCTCTTTCTGCAGTGTGCCCTTTTTTAGGCTCTACCTTCAGTCCTCTCTTCACACTTAGTATTTTCTCCCTTGGTGGTGGCACCATTTCCCAAGGCTTCAAAACCCATTGTATCTACTGGAATATGTTTTAAAAAAAATCTCTTTTGGCATTTAACTCCAGACCCAGGTTTCCAACTGCCAACCAGGACATCTCTACTTGAATGCCCTAAAGTTCATCCTGAGAAAGAATTCATGGAAACAAAATATGATTTTTCTCTCTGACTTCCCTTTTTCTAGGTGAGTAATGACACCAAGGTTCTCCTTTCAAAAACTAAGTTGCCCAGGGGATAGGCAAAGCAAATTGGCAGGATTCTGGTATGAATAAGATAGACATCATTATTACCAGGATGACAAGAAAAGGAGAGGAGAGGGAGGAAGGAGGGAGGGAGAGGTGGAAAGACAGACAGAGACGGAGTAGACAGAAAAAGAAGAAAGGGACAGAGAGAGAAAGAAAGGAGAATGGGGGCTGAGGGAGAGAGGATATCTAGAGGGAGATCTCCAGCTCACGTCTTAGTAATCACTCCCACCATACCTTCATGAGACAAAGACCCAGAGACCAGGGGTGTAAAGCCCAAGTCTTGACTCCACCCCCCACTCTTTTTTAATTTATTAATTAATTTAGAATATTTTCTCATGGTTACATGATTTGTATTCTTTCCCTCCCCACTCCTATAGCCAATGAACAATTCAACTGGATTTTACAAGTATCAAGACCTATTTCTATATCATTAATATTTGTAGTAGAGTGATCATTTAGAATCTACATCCCCAATCACATCCCCATTGATCCATGTGATCAAGGAAATGTTTTTTCTTCTGTGTTTCTACTCGCACAGTTCTTTCTCTGGATATGAATAATGTTCTTTCTCATAAGTCTCTCAAAATTATCCTGGATCATTGCATTGCTGCTAGTACAGAAATTACATTCGATTTTATCACAGTGTACAACATTCTCCTGGTTCTGCTCCTTTCGCTCTGCATCAATTCCTGGAGGTCTTTCCACTTCGCATGGAATTCCTCCAGTTTCGTTCCTTTTAGCACAATAGTATTCCATCACCAACAGATACCACAATTTGTTCAGCCATTCCCCAATTGAAGGGCATACTCTTGTTTTCCAATTTTTTTGCCACCACAAAGAGTGCAGCTATGAATATTTTTGCACAAGTATTTTCCCCTATTATCCCTTTGGGGGTACAGACCCAGCAGTGGTATGGCTGAGTCAAAGAGCTCTGTTCTAAGCTTTTTCCCTGTCAGATCTCAGACAAGTTGCTTCACCAATCTGGGCCTCCCTTGGGTGACCTCTAAGACCCCTTCCTCAGGTAAAGGCAAGACTCCAGTAGAAAGAGAAATGATTGACAAATGAAAGGGATCCATAACACTTATTTTAAAGGAGAAAAATATGTGTCAAAAGTCCCTTTGTTTGCATTGCCTCCAATAGATTTTCTGTGTCCATTATTATCTTAAAATACTGATAAATATTAGCTATGCAACCTCCCTTCCACTCAGTTTCCTCAACTTTAAAATACATATTCTGTTTTTAATTCCAAATTCTCTTCCAGGAAAAAGCAGAGTAAGAATTTCCATAAAGTATCTTCTGGAAGGTACCAGTCAAAAACCTAACATATTATTCATTTTCAAACCTGAGTAATATTTCATGTACCTTTAAAGCATTATAGCCAAAATCAATCAACAAGCATTTGCTCACAAGGAGCTCACATTCTAGCAAAATCCACAGATGAGAAACCAGAACTGCCAGAGACCTTGAAAGATGGCCCCTCCTCAATATCCATACAATTTTTCCTAAGACTCAATTACCACTGCTATCCAGCATCCATTTCCATGGATCTGATAGAAAAGGTCAAAATGGTGACAAGTTTCATTTTGGACAGAAAAAAAGTTCCCAAAAAAGCTTCTTTTCCCACCCATATCTTATTTTTACACAATGACCCACATGACATCACAGGAAGTTGGAGAATTTATAGCTTCAAAAATAAGTTGAAAGAAGTTACTTTAACTTATCCTTTACCCAGAAAAAAATACTGCTAAAAGATTCCATCACCCATCCCTTTCTTTGTTCCCTCTCCTACTCCCTCAAGTCATCCAGGTTAGATGTTGGGCACCAGCCTTCCCTATATAAATAGATCTCAACTTACTCTAGCCCTATCCCTTTCCAGTCTGTAAAAGAGCTCTCTCTGACTACATTCTGGTAAAAAAAAAAAAAAAAAAAGTTCCCATTGACCATGGATCCAGAACTCTATAGCCCCAACTGGATGGCTAAATCTCTGCTTTTCTGTAATTTTCCAAAGCAAAGCATAGAGAAGGCAAGTAACAGGAACTAACATTCTTTTTTTTTTTCTTCCTTTCTTTTTTTCCAAAACCCTTTCTTTCTGTTTTAGTATTAATTCTAAGACAGAATAGCAACAAAGGCTAAGCAAGAGGTTAAGGGACTTGCTCAGAGTCACACAGAGCTAAGAAGTGTCTAAGGTGAGATTTGAACCTTCATCCTCCTAACTCCAACCTGGTGCTATACTCATTATACTACCACCATACTTACTAGCTGCACCGACAGCTAACTTTTCTGTGTCACTGTAAAGTTTGCAGAGCACTTTGCCCATGTGATGGATGAACAAAAAGAACATTGAGTGTTAGGGGGTGGGGAAGGTGAGAAGTGCCACAGAAATGCCCCCAACCTACAATGTAAGAGGAAATACACACATAAAAAAGTGTTAACCAGGGTAGGGAGTATTGGTCTGGGAAATCACAGGGATGATGAATGGAACAAGAGGGAAAGAGATTAACACACCCTTCCCTGCAGCAATAATAGTGCTGAATTGATTCCAGTTCTCAGACTAATCTCAAAATTGGGCTAGGTTATTCCAGGTATTCTTGTCCCCCCACTTTATAGATCAGGAAACAAAGTATCAGAAAGACAAGTTATTTGACTTATTGTTTTGATGTGTTCAAGACCAGCCCTTTCCCCAGTACAGCAGGTTGCCTCTCCAAGTTAAATATCAGGCAGGGTATGCCTCTATCATTAATTACTGGACAAAACAATAGTATTAACTCATTCCCTAGGAAAAAATATAAATAGCTAATAGGTTAGATGATTATATATAACAAGTAGACAGCTAAGTGGCAGAGGATACTGTTAGACTTAGGAAGAGCAAAATTCAAATTCTGTCTCTGACACTTACTAGCTCTGAGACCCTGGACAAGTCAATCAATTTCTCTCAGAGACACTCAGTTTCCTCATCTTTAAAATGGGGGTACAAATAACATCTATTTTCACCAAGCTGTTGTGAGGATTAAATAAGATAACATATGTAAAGTGCTTTGCAAGAGATCAAAGAAACAGGAAAAGGCCTTATCTGCACAAAAATATTTATAAGCAGTTATTTTTGTGGTAGCAAAAAATTGGAAATCGGGGTGATGCCCAACATCTGGGGAATGGCTGAACAAGTTGTGGTATATGATCTTGATGGAATACCGCTGAGCTATAAGAAATGATAGAAGAGGGCTATTTGAGAAAAAACTGGGGAAGCTTATATGAAATGATACAAAGTGAAGCAAGCAGAACCAGGAGAACAGTGTATACAGTAATAGCAAGTAGCATATTGTAAGGATGGTCAACTGTGAAAAATTTAGCTACTCTGATCAGATAATGATCCAAGGCAAAGGACTTGTGATGAAAAATGCTATCTACCACTGAGAGAAACCGACAGTCTTCGAGTGAAGACTGAAACATGCCTTTTTAAAACTTTCTTTGTTTTTCTTGGCTTTGTGTGCTTGTGTGTTTTCTTTTGTGACATGGCTAATACAGAACTGTTCATATGACTTCACATGTATAATCAATAGCATATTGCTTGCCTTCTCAAAGGATGGAGAGGGAGGGAAAGAATTAAAAAATACTTTTTTTTAAACGAATCATAAAAATTATATATAATCATGAAATATTTAACAAAATACATTTTTAAAAAAGTAAAGTACTTTGCAAACCATAAAGTGCTACTTAAAGGCTAACTCTTGCTAGCTATTATTCAGCTCTGCTCCATTACACAATGGGGTTTGCTCAGGAATAAATTTTCACGTATTTAAGTTTTCATGGAAAACTTGATGCAAGTTCATGTCTGGACTGTAAAATACTTTAGTGGGTATTTTTAATGAGGGAATTTCTATTTGAGTCCCACTCTGATGCTTTCATCCTTGCCTAGATGTATGGCCACCATTCCTATATGGCCTTTGGAGCCTGAAAAGGCTCTCTCTGCATTTGGGTTAAACAAGATTGAAGTCTATGTGCTGATGGAAGTCCAATCTAGTTAAGTTCAGAGTCATCACCAAAAGGCTGTCCACCAGGTACATCTGTTTGGGCTCACAGCGGAGGATTATCCTTTGCCTTAGGAACAAGAACACACTACAGGGCATGAGCATGGATGAAAACATGTCCTTTTCACAGCTAGCACAGAAACAAGGACATGCTCTATGGGGAACCCTTATAGCAAAACAAAATGAAATGTTAAAGGTTTAAAAATGTTGAAATAAAAATAAGGTTAGAAAACATCAAGTACAGGTATTCCTGTTATTTTCATCCTTAGTAGAATGAGGGCTTGGGACCAAGTACCAGAGACAGCTAAGTGGAGCAAGGCTGGACCTGGAATCAGTAGACCCAAGTTCAAATTGAACACTTACTATATGACCTTAGAGAAGTCACTTAATAGATAATTCATTTAATTTCTATTTGCCTCAGTTTCCTTAATTGTAAAATGGGGATAATAATAGCACCTACCTCCCACAAGGATCAAATGAGATCATATTTATGAAGCACCTCGTACATAGTAGGTGCTTAATAAACGCTTCTCCCCTCTCTCACCCCCAAAATGATCTCCAACATAATATACAGTAGCTGAAACACTGAAGGTCAATCAAATGTAACAGACTTTGCTACTAACAACAATACAATGATCCAGGACAATTTTGAGGAACTTATGAAAAGACAAAAGAATTGTGGGACCTAATGCAATTATCAATAATATGGAAATAGGTCTTGATTGATGACACATGAAGAAACCAGTAGAAATGCATGTCCGCTTATTGGGGGAGTAGGGTTGGAGGGGAGAGTAAGAACATGAATCATGGAATCATGGAAAATATTTTTCTAAAAAATAATAATTCTCAGAGTTGAGAAAAAAAAGAACTGTGGGAGCAGAAGCACAGAAGGAAAACATGATTTATTACTTCTTTGGGTATAGGATTTGGGATTTTGGTTTTAAAAGACCACTCTATTATAAAAATGAACAATATGGAAATAGGCTTTGAGTGATAATACATGTAAAACCCAGTGGAAGTGCTTATCAACTATGGGAGAGGGGAGAGAAACAGCATGAATCATGTAACCCTGGAAAACTTATGTGTACATTTATTACTGGAATAAAATTTAAAAAAATTTAAATGATCTTCAAGGGTCCTACTAACTAATACATTCTATGATTATGTATTGCAGAGGGAAGAAAATGATCATTTGGGCAGCAGCTAGACCTACAAAGAGGTACAATTAAGGCAAAGGGGTACAAATTAGAGGAAGTTATTTTTGGTTAAGTGTAAGCAACCGTCCCTCTACAACAAAGAAGCACAGAAACATC
This sequence comes from Gracilinanus agilis, assembly GCF_016433145.1. NCBI lineage: Eukaryota > Metazoa > Chordata > Mammalia > Didelphimorphia > Didelphidae > Gracilinanus > Gracilinanus agilis. The sequence continues at coordinate 127,767,129 of NC_058135.1, forward strand.
TTAGGCACTGTAACTGGTGACTGGAGATGCCTCCCTCGTCCTTTTCAAACCTCTGGCTCCTAATTCTCTCATTTCAACCACAGGGTCATTAGGATAGGCATTATGGATTTTCAGAGAAGGAAAAAAGCACCACAAAGGAGCATCTGTTTTATAGTATTATCTTTGTAATTTCCTCCTACTGCCTAGCTTGGGGAAGACTAATTAGTTCTATAGCTTCTATGCACCCCTTCTTCCTTCCTTATTTTGTGAGATTTTTTTGTCTTTTAACTCTACTGCCTGGTACACAGTAGGAGCTTAATAAATGTTTGCTGAATTGTAATTCACTGGTCACTCCCTTGGAAACAGTCGCCTCCTTTGGCTTAACCAAAAGCTTAGCTTGTGTGACTGACCACAAATGTGAGCAAGGAACTTATGGCCTGCTATTTTTTAAGTGTCAGATTGGAGCCATTTTTATTTCACAGAACTAAAGGCCTGGGTGCTTCAACATTCCTGGATCCGTGATTCCTATAGTTGTCTTTAGTTGCAGAAGTGGCCTCCCAGACTATAATTCCAAAGGTTAGTCAGTATTCTCGGTATCTTTTCAAACTCCCCTTCCAGCTGGTTCAAATTGGAAACATTTCCCTTGAAAGCAAAACCCAATAGTCCAGCAACTGAATAATTCATTTCACCCTTTGTCGAACTTCTTTGCCACCCCCCCAATCCTGCCAAGTCAGATTGAGAGGCCACTTAAAAATCAGCCCAAGTTTGCTGCTGTCATTTTCTGTTCTGTTTTCAGGCTGTCGGCCCCCAACTTTTCCTAGGAGAAGAACCTCAGACTGTTCCTTTGCTCAGAGCCTTGCCTCTATTTCCTATCTTTCTCAGAGCTTGCCTCTATTTTCAGGTTGAAAAAAACCACATACACAAAAAACCTTCTCCAGTCAACTGGGAAACCAAACCAAGAGCAAGGCAAGAGTCCCAGGGGTTCTAGGAAATACTTGAGTCTGCAATTCTAGTCTGTTTTTACTCTGCTGCCAAAACACAGAGAAGTAAAAAAGAACTGAATAGAATTGAAAAAATAGGGGTGAGTTCTGGGAAGAATTTCAGCCTGCAATCTAGATGGAGGAGGGAGGGGGAAGAATATTCCTTCCCAGTTTTAGCAAATAAATCTTGGAGTGTACCCTCTCACCAGTTCACTGCTGAGGACTACAACTGTGCCTAGTAATCAGGTGAGACAAAGAGATGGATGCCTGGCCAAATCAATGCCTGGCTTTGTTGGTCACGTGCCCATGAGAAGGGAGTTTCTCTGCTCCCTCCCTCCCTCCCAAGAGATTCTTTTTCTTAGGCTTTTACCTCAGCAATGCCCTGCCTAGGAACTTGTTCTTCACATCCTACCCAGCTTTAGACAGACATTGATCAGAATAAAACATGAAGAGGTTACGTCTGTTATTTCTAAGGAAAAGTGGCAGGGGCAGCTAGGTTGCTCAGTGGATAGAGTCATTTCTGTAGAGGAGAGGTCCAGGGTTCAAATCTGGTCTCAGACATTGCTAAGCTGTGTGACCCTGGGCAAGTCACTTAACCCCCACTGCCTAGTCCTTACCTCTCTTCTGCGTTGGAACTAATACACAGTATTGATTCTAAAATAGAAGGTAAGGGTACTTAATACTGTTTCTAAGAGAGAAGGAAAAGGGGCTTTAAAAAAATAAAAAAAGTGAAGTGGTAGCAGAAACTATCTTGGTATTTAAGCACGGTGCCTGACACATGGTAAGGCTCTTGTGTCCTGACTGACTGTTTTCTCAGAATAGTTTAGGGGAAGATACAGTGGATTTGATAGCAGAAGCTTGGGGGTTCCAACAGAAGCATCACAGGATCACAGCCTGACCATGTAAAATACAAGGGTTTCTAGACTGGCAATCAGAGCCTGCTGGTTGTACAACAAATAAATGGCTGGGACTAGAATCAAGAAGAATTGAGTGCAAATATGGCCTTGAACACAAACTCAGCTCTAAACCCAATGATCATACTCTGGCAAAATAGGCAAAGACAGAAGCAAGAAATCTTTTCATACTTCATCATTCTGTTGACACTGCACAAAGTCACTTGATTTCTCTTAGACTCAGTTTCCTCTTCTTTAAAATGGGGGTGCATATATAGCACCTTTTTCATAGGGCTATTATGAAGATCAAATAAAAGAACATACGTAAAAAGGAAAAAGTTCCCATTACCTACCCTTGACAAGGTCAGTCTACACATGTGCTTTGAAAAAAGGAAGTATCACACTGAACACCTTTTAAATAGGGTGGCATAGTCAGAAGGAGGGCTGGAATTGGAGTCAGAGAAAATGGATCAGTGTCCCAGCTAGGTCACTTACTACCCATAGGAGTTAAGTTTCTCTGGATTACAGTTTCCTTAACTTTAAAGTGAGGAGTGATATCTTTAAGATCCCTTTTCCAGTTCTACAAAATCTCAGGATTCTTTATTTTAAAACTACCAGAGCGCAAAGCTGTAACTTGGGCATTTCCAAACTTTCATCAAGTAACTTTTATATTTAGAGGAAAAAATTACAAATGTATTGATGCTATCCACTAACTACTGGGCATATACCTCTCCAAAGAGATCAGAGATGCAGTGTCCTATGTAACCCTTAAATGGTAACAGTGGCTAGGTGGCATAGCAGATAAAACATCAGGCCTGAAGTAAAAAAGACCCAAGTTCAAATCCAGTTTCAAATATTTATTAGATGTGTGACCTTGGGCAAGTCACTTAATACTGTTTGCCTCAGTTTCCTTATCTGTAAAATAAGCTAGAGAAAGAAACAGCAAACCACTCCAGTATCTTTTTCTAATTTTTAAAAGCATTTTATATTCCCAATTATATCTAATAACAATTTTTAACATACATTTCCTAAAATCATAAAATCTAAATTGTCTCCCTCCCTCTCAGAGATAGTAAGCAATTTGATCTGAGTTTTACATGTATTATTATGAAAACATATTTCTACATTGTTCACTGCTATAAGAGAATACTCATATAAAAACAAAACCCTAAAATAAGAACACAAATAAGCTAAAATGAAAAATAATATGCTTTGATCTGCATCTGACTCCAGCAGTTTTTTTCCTCTGGAAGTGGATATCATTCTTTGTCAGAAATTTTTCAGAATTTTCCTGTATCACTGTATTGCTGAGAGTAGCTAAATCTTTCACAGTTGATTTCACAATACTGTAGTTACTGTATATAATGTTTTCCTGGTTCTGCTTATTTTACTCTGCATCAGTTCATGTAGGTCTTTCCAGCTTTTTTCTGAAATCATCCTGTTGATCCTTTCTTATAGCACAACAGTATTCCATCACCAATATGTACCATAATTTGTTCAGCTATTCCTTAATGAATGGATATCTCCTCGATTTCTAATTCTTGGCACCACAAAAAGCTGCTAGAAGTATTTTTGTACGTTCCCTTTCCACTCTAGTATCTTCACCAAGAAAACCCCAAATGGGACCTCAAGAGGCAAAAATCACTAAAACAACAGCAGTAATAAGCAATAATAACAATATACCATAGAGCCAAAAACATTGTTAATAAAGTGGATGCTCAACAACTGGGGAAAGGCAGAACAAGCTGCGACAAATTAATTAAAAAAAACATGGGAAAACTTCTACAAACTGATGTAGAAATAAGGAAAAGAATACATGCAAATGGTGACACTGTAAACTAAAAAAAAAAAATAGTATAATACAGCAGAACATTTTGGTTTTAAAGAAGAAATACAGCCTAAAGAGATGAGAGAGTAGAATTAGGAGTAGAGAACTTTGCAGAAGACGTTACTGTATACGTTGGTCTTGCTTAACTGCTTTCATTTCATGGAATTGGGGGAAAGGAAGAAGGGAGATTATATCCAGGAATGAGTTACATAAAAACAGTATCAATAAAAACAAAGAAAAATTATAGTGTTGAACAAATGGTAACTTTTTGAGATAGAAGACAAATAGTAAGAAAGCAAAATTCATGCTGACAGTCTGAGGGTCAGAAATAAGTAAACAGATATTAAAATAGTAAGGGGATGGGGTGGTACCTACATGTTCTCCTAGCTTCCCTAGGTTAGGGCAACATAAGAAAGGCCAGGGGAAGCTTACAAACAGATTCCTATAGGGGATTACAAAAGGAGATAGGCAGGAGTCTCACAAAATGGGTTGCAATCTGCGTTGTTCCCAGTAATATATCAGGAGAATCCCAGATTCCTTAAAACTCTGAATGAAGCGAGGTTAGGGATGAAAGCAGGAATGATATTTCTCTTTCCTTTTTGTCTTGTTTCGTATCTTTAATCCAGCAAAACAAAATGTAATACAAACATAGACTATAAAGAGACCTCGGAGGTCACCTAATTCATTTCATTCATTTCAAATGAGGAAACTGAACCAGAGAGGATAAGTGACTACAAAGTTACACAAGTAAAAAGATGATGCGAACCCAAGACCCTAAGTCCCCTGATTCCAGAGTTAGTAATTTCTAAGTACATATGGGAATCTTTTTGTAGTTAGAAAATGAAAGTAATCATTTTCTATGAAGAGAGATAATTAAAAACCTGAATTGGTACTTGGGTTAATGTTCTACTACTGGGATGAGAATGAGGCATCATAATGTGGAGGCTAGAGGAAAAAAGGCCACATAAAAATTCAGAAATTATGTCCTTTTGCAGAGGTAAAAGCAGGTAATATTCAGTTGTTTTTACAAAAGTAGTTAACTCCACACCAAGAATTTATCTATCAATATATTCAGTAAATAGAACATGTTAAGTGGAAAGAACCACTACCATTCATACAAAATCAAAAGTAAATATTATATAATTACAAAGTAACCATTATGACACCAAAGAGGAGATCTGAGAAGATACCTCTGCTCTGCAGAGGTTGGAAGTCCAAGAATAGGGAAAACTGCATTTATTTTCAGATATTTTTTGGTATATTTATCAGGTTTGCTGATTTTTCCCCCCTTTTTTTTGTCTTTAGGAATATTATCTGCTCTGAGAAAGGGAGAAAGTGGAATATTGGGGGAATTTTTTGTGATTAAAAAAACACAATAAAAATTATTTTTTAAAAAAGAAACTGCCAATCACAAATTGAAATGTTTGATGACATTTCTTACAAGGGTCAGCAGCTCTGACTGGAGGAGGGGAAATGTTGGGGGAATGGGGCAGTTGGAACTCTAATGAAACATGTTAAAATAGAGAGAAAGCAGGAGGAAGATCAAATGGAGACATAAACAAGGACAGTATTTGTTTTATCATATGAAAAGCTTAACATGGTAGGTACATGCATATACAATCCAGCAAAACAAACCAATACACTGACCACATGTATAAACACATCCATAATCATTAGAGAGATTGGTCTATAGTTTTCTTTCACTACTTTTTCTCTTCCTGGTTTAGGTATCAACAGCATATTTGCATCCTAAAAGAATTTGGTAGAAATCCTTCCTCAGTTATTTTTCCAAACAGTTTATATGATAGTGGAATTAATTGTTCTTTAAATGTTTGGTAGAATTCACTTGCGAATCTCTGGACCTGGGGCTTTTTCTTAGAGAACTCATTGATGGCTTATTCCATTTCTTTTTCTGAGATGGCATCTTTTAAGTATTCTATTCTTCCTTCTATTAATCTGGGCAATTTACTTTTATTTTAAATATTCAACTATTTAGCTTAGATTGACAGATTTGTTGGCATACAATTGGGCAAAATAATTCCTAATAATTACTTTAATTTCCTCTTCACTGCTTGAGAATTTATCCTTTTCAAATATGTGAAAATGAATGCCTCATTCTACATATAATATCAGCTAGCTCTCTGCTGAGAATCCTTATTTAATGATAATAAATTCATCAAGTACATGTGATAAAAACAACAGGCAGAAAGATCACAAATTCTTTTTAATAGTGCCTATATTTTTACCCAAGTTTTTAGCATTTATTCCCAACATTGTCGGAACACCATGATGTAGTCAAAGCCTCACTCTATTATTCTCTTGCCACCAACCAAGGGGGAAATCAATCTTCGCCAGGAAACCTGAAAAATTAATGGACCCTCTAAGGCAGAGTTCTTAACCTAGGATCTGAAAACTAGGGTTTTCCTTGTCTATATTTTGATGACTATTTCTAAACGTATTTGTTTTTTATGTATTTTAGTTTCTTTTAAAATTCTACTTTATCATATGCATTTAGAAACATTATTGGACTCAAATTGCCAAAGGAGTCCATAATTCAATCCCCCAAATTTAAGACCAAATGGAGTTAAAAAAAAATGAACCTGGATTCCAAACTTGGCTCTTAAAGGTACTAAAGAAATCTCCAACCACTGCTATGCCAATTACTGAGGAATCAGAGGTTCTCATCCTTAATGAGACTAGTCTGCATGGGCCCAAAGGAAGTCAGGCTCCTGATGAGAATTTTCTTAGTAAAAAATCCACAGGTGAGAACACCCAGAGCCAACTCTGAACCCACTCTCCAAGAACCAAGAACTAGCTCGAGAAGAGTCAGCTTTTAGTAGATTGCCTTAAGAATGAAAAGTCCTTTTTCAGGACTGTCCTGGGTAAGACGCTGACAATAGATTTTTCTGAATCCATCTTCAACCTGGGTCTCAAGTGGAACTGGAGGGCTGGAACAGGAAGAGAGGAGGTAGCAAAAGAAAAAACCACTGAATTGGGAGTTAAGTACCATGGATTTCAGGTCCAATACTGCCAGTGATTAGTTGAATTATCTTGGGCAAGCCCTTTAACCTTCCACCCTGTGCTTTCAGTTTCCTTCTCTTAGAAATATTATTAAATGAGATATTTGTAAAGTGCTTAGTACAACAAGGCAGATGCTGAAGAAATGTAAAATGAGAGAGGTAAATTAGATGAGCAACAGGAGGCCCTGCTAGCTGATATTCAACAATTCAACAACAAATGGTCCAGGAAGAAGAACATTGGCAAGTCATTTAATTGCCCAGGACCTCAGTTTCTTCATCTGTAACATGAAGAGGCAGTAGCAGGAAATTAGGGAATGAGTTAGCTGTAAGATCCTTTCAAGCTGCAGGAAGGGCTGAGGATGATACTATGGATACTAAGTGGTAAAGCCACCTTAATAGATTACTTTGAGTTGATGCTCAGAAGGAACATTCTTCTTCATCCTACTTGATCTTGTGAATTTAGATTTTAAAGAAGACAGGCAGACACCAAGCTTACATGTCCTTCTTTTCCTTGTGATGACTTTAACTGTATTACTAAGATTGATAGTACTGAGATTTATTCATGACAAAACATCTGATGTTTTTAAACAGCTGTTCTTTCCTCCCTATTCAAGAGCCAGCTGGCCCAAGGTTATACATTTCAACAGCATTTTACCCACAGCTGCTACTTAACTTTTTACCATTTTATTTAAATAGCAATGTCAGGAACAATACCATCCCTAGAGAAAGCTTCTAAGATGAGCAAAGAGGATATTGTCTGTGGTTAAAGACTGCAGGAGCTGCTATTAAGACCCAAGAATAAAATAGAAGAAAGATAACTGAAAACAAAATAGAAATTTAAGCAGAAGAGAATAAAGAAAATAGATCATCTTTCTTTCATTCAAGGTTCCCCAAAGCTACTGACATTTCCATTTTGAAGGATGTGGCTAGGTTCTTCCCTTAACCTTTCTTTGCATATACTAGCCAAACTGTCTCCTTCCAGTCCTCTTCCCCCAAAAAATACTAGCCAGGAAGCTGCCTCAGGATAAAATGAGGCTCACACCAAAATTATTTCTTGGCTTTAAGATCCTAAAGTAAGGCTGGTTGTACAACAATATACAAACATACATACATACACACTCACACATATATGTATATGAATGATATAGTATTAATGTAAACTTTATCTACCTTTGCAAAAATTGATCAATATTCCTGGTTTGCCCATTTACATTTGGTTCATACTTCTAGAGCTAGAAGTCCAACTCACTGATCTTTACAGATGAGAAAACTGAAGACACACCCCTCTCCTGGATCCAAGCAGCTTTGTACCCATTCAGAATAGAACTAGAATCAGATAGCTGAAAGTTCAAAGCTTAGGAGATATCCTAGTCATTACCTCCCCCATTATTAAATGAGGATCCTAAGGTCCAAGGAGATTAAGAGATTTGCCCAAAGTCACACAGGCAATGATTAGCAGAGCAGATAGTGGAAGTCGTCTCCTAATTCCCAGTCTAGCAGCTTTCCACTACACAAAACAATGGCTTTACTTTCAGTAAAGTAAGGCAAATAGATAAGTCACTGAAAGAGCACCCTCAAATCAGTGTGCCTACCATACTCTAGTATTTCTAAAGAGCTCAGAAATAGGGAAATCTTGTAAGAGGGACAGAAGGAAGAGGTAGTTGTAGAACGGGAAGAACCCAAGCTGACTGAAAAGGCAGGACTGGAAAAACTGCAAGTGGAATCTGTGTAAACTCCTCCTCTTTATGGCTATTGATCTTTGTCATCTTCCCATAAAGCACCCAATGCTTTCCTGTTGTCCCAAGGCTGTCCAAAGTACCCCACTCCCACCTCTCAGGCTTGCCTTCTCAAATTTCTCCTACTTCTCAGAACATCACAAAAAAAAAAAAAAAAAAAAAGTCAAGATTTGATGGATTTGAACCCTAACTCAACATCTTAATGTGGTCATCTAGAGTGGGCCATTCTCCTTCTCCGAAAAATAAGGGTGGGGATGGGAGTTGGAGAATGACTTCCATGATCTCTTCTAGCTTACATGCCAGGATCCACTGAGGAAAAGATTTGGGAACAAAAGATACCTTTGGGTACTTACTTCTTGACTACTTTAAGTAATTTCTTCTCTCTCCAAAATTAAAAAGTCAGCCATAGACTAATCCATTCTAATTCTTCAAGCCAAAGATGCAACACACGATGTTTTGAAAAAAAATAAAGATCTTATAGAACAGTGAAGGTGAACTTTTTAAGAGCCTTTTAGACACCATGTGCTGTGCCAGACTCCCCCTGCCACTCCCAGAATGGGTGCTGGGCTGCCCCCCATCCCCCATCCCAGACAGGGGTAGTAGGAGAAAGGGAGGGGAATGGCCCAAGCACTCCACTCAGGGGAGGGAGTAAGAGCCTCCATTAGGCTGCTGGGCAGAGGGGCAGGGAAGCCCAGTGGAGAGCAGGAAAGGTGCAGCCCCCCACCCCCATCCCCTCTGCCTTTCTAGTAACTAACTCTAGCTGGTCAAGGCATCTGTGCCCACAGAGAAGTCCCTGTGTGCCATCTTTGGCACACATGCCCGAGGTTTGTCATAGAGTATGGGATTCCAACTTGGGTATGTGGCAGTGGCCAAGTCATCTCATCAGGCCTCATTTAACCAAATGGCATCTAAGGTCCTTTTCCAAATCCAAACTGATATAGTTCTCATGATAAAAAGATCCAATAATGTGCTTTTCAAGGGCAAAAACTCTCCTTTCCTTTTGTTGTATTCTCTTAGCTAGTGTTTGGTTGGTTGTTTGTTTTTTTAATTTTTATCTTTACCCTAAATAATATACTAAAAAATTGACAGATGTCTGTGTGTAAAATATTTCCTCTAGTTATATTTAGCCAGATGACATTTCTTTAACACACAGATCTCATATTGAACATGCTAAAAAATTCAACCCTGCTACACTGGGATAATGGGAAAATAGGAGAGAAAAGTAGACATTTAAAGGTTAACAGAAGTTGCTAACAGTGATATAAACATCCATTTCTATTGCAAACATTAATTTCCACTGGATTTGATTGGAGGAGACCTAAGAATGAAAGACTAGAATAAGTTTAATGCTTTCTAGAATTCTCAAGACCAAAATACTGTCTGTGAGGAAACATGACTTAGCAGAAAAGGCAATGGATTGGCTTGAAAGACCTGATTTTGGGTCCTAGCTCCTAAGAGGAGTAGTAACATGAACACATGACCTAGAACAAGTCACTCTGCAGACTCAAGCTCCTGACTATTAAATGGGAGGGTTAGATTAACTGACCTATAAAGTATCTTTCCAATTTTAAACTGATGATGCTTTGTGTAGAGAGCCATAAATAAATAAATATCTATTCTCTTATTGGCTTCCCACAGCTTTGGTTCCTTCTTGCTCTTAACAAGCACGCTAGATGGCACAGAATAAAGAATGAGGGGCCTGAAGTCAGGAACACTCATCTTCCTCAGTTCAAATCTGGCCTCGGATGCTTATAAGCTGTTTGACCCTGAGCAAGTCATTGAACCCTTTTTGCATCAGTTTCCTCATTTGTAAAATGAACTGGAGAAGAACATGGCAAACCACTCCAGTGTCTTTGCAAAGAAAATGCCAAATGGAGTCATGAGTCAGACACAACTGAACAACAAACAAAAAGCAAAAAATCGAATAAGATTCTGTTCCCCGTTTTTCTTTAAAAAACAACAATGTTGATGATGATGATGATGATGGAGTGTTAAGAATATAAGTTAATGCATTATGTACAACTAGAGAACATGATCAAGAAATTATTTTGGAGTGGACTTTTTGGCTATCCAATAGTCTAAATTGCATTAAGGAAGTGTGTGAGATGCTATAAATGTTATATATTTAAAGTGAATGCCACCTGCCTCAAAGAGAATTTTTAGTGGAGTTAAGTCAAGTGATAAATCAGGATGACACCAGAAGACTTCTTGTTGGACTTGAAGATTCCCCAGCCCTCCCATACCTCCCACACCCCAAGACAGATCTACAACTCAGCCCATTTTGATAGTCATTGACCAGAAACCCTCTCACCCCAGTCTTAGAGTAATAAGATAGTCCCCACAATATATGATCTGGTATGCCCTTAGCTTTCCACTATAACATGGAAGCCCTGGGCTATGTCAGTATATAGCACAAACCTTGCAAATCCTACTAAGCTGAAAAGGTTTCGAGTAAGAGCTTGCGTGCTGGAGAGAATCTACAGAACCCAGGCTGAGTTCTGTCTCTGCCACTTGGGCAAGTCACATCACCTTGCTAGGCTCCAGTTTTCTCATCCATAAAATGGGTGGGGGGAGGGTAATGAAGGGGAGGGAATATGAATTTAAGTGCTTACTATGTGCCAGGCACTGCATGCTAAATACTTTATAAATATCTCATTTCAGAGAGCTAAAAAAGCAAACTATATAATGATGATTCCTGGAATCCTAAAATTTCTCTTCTTGGCATACAAAAATACTCCCAATTGCTGATGTTTGTAAAGTTAAAAAAAATAACTTAAAAATGCTTTATTACGGGGATTAGACTAGATAACTTTCATGACCAGTGCTTGGTTCTAATATAAGTAGCTGACCTGACTTGAATCTTAAAAGTGAGTAAGATTGAGTAGGAGACATAAAGGAAAAAAATGAATTCCACAGAAGAAAAAAGTCATCAAGATATAAAAACTGAACTTGTCATTTAATCACAATAAAGTCTAGAGTGGGATAGTATCTGATCTATACCTGCAACCCTGAGCAAGGCATTCGACCTGCATTGGTGGAAGAATGCCCACACTCATGAAATAAGGGATCACTAAAGAAGCCTGAAAAGCTCTAAGAAATGGGGGTTCAGGCAAATTCCATCTCTTGTCACTTATGCCTTGAGTGATCTTGGGCAAGTCACATCACTTGAGGTTTAGCTACCTTGCCTATAAAATTTAGACTTCACTAGATGGTCTTCTTCTGGTTCCAGACCTATAGTCTCTGACAAGGCAGGAGTGGTAAATGGAAAGAATAGCATAATCAGGAGTCAGGAACCCTGAGTTCAAAATTCAGGTAAGGGAAGCTAGGTAGCACAGTGGATAAAGCACCAGGTCTGGAGGAGGAAGGGCCTCAGAAACTTCCTATCTGTATGACCCTGGACAAGTCACTTAACTCCATTGCCTAGCCCTTACTACACTTCTATCTTAGAACTGATTGATACTAACACAGAAGGTAAGAGTTTTAAAATAAAAAATGAAAAAACTGTCCTTTGATGATTCATTTCAGATTATTATTATTAATATTTGTAGATCACTTTAACATTTGCAGAAGTGCTTTACATAAATTATTTCATCTAATCTTTATAATGACCCTATGAGGTGGATGCTATTTTTATTTCCATTTTACAGATAAGGAAACTGAGGCAGAGAAAGATTAGGTGACAAACCCAAGGTTACCCTGGGAGGAAGAACTCAGAATCACATAACTAAGTAAGTATCTGGGGTTGGATTTCAACTCAGCTCTTTCTGACTCTGGATCCAGAGCTCTACACACTGCTGTCACCTAGCTGCCAGTCTGAACTTTAGCTACCCCTTCTATAAAATGAGGGAGAGATTGGACTAGGTGATCTCTGATGTCCCTTTGAACCATAAAATCTATGCTATCAGTTAATTAGCTAATACTGCTAGTGATACAGCTATTTACACATTGAACCCTAGGCTTCCATAAACACAGCAAAATAGCAGGGTGTGAGAAGCATGAAGTGGGCATCAGGAAACCCAGGTTCTCTAGACCAGGCTCTGTCACAAATTCAATATTTTGCTCAGGGTAGGTTTGCAATCTCTGCCTGCATATCTTAGGTCACTTAATAAAACTTTTCCAGAGTATTACCCTTTAAAGGTTTTACCAAGATATGAATGAATGAATCACTTCTATAGACTTCAGTTTCTCCATCTATAAAATTTGGGGCTAAGATGTCTTAATGTCTCTTCCTGATTCAAAAGTATTTTCCAAAAATGCACCATTTTTACTTCTCAATTCAACTCTCCCATCTATCTTCCATAGAGTAATAAAATGGATATTCCTAAAGAATAGGATTATGTTACTCCTTGTTCAAGACACTTAAGAGGCTTCTGACTGACTGGTCCTAGAAAGAAATGAAAAACTCCAGTTTGGTATTTCAAGCCCTTCAGAACCTAGCTGTTTCCAACCTGTGCATCCAGACTGATGCCACATTGCTCCCTTACACACCACACTCCTCTTGCTGGTCCTTGGACATGACATTCTACCTATTGCTTTGGAGCATGCCTTGGCATAGGCTAATGCCCCCTCTGCCTGGAATGTCTCATCTCTGCCTCCTGGGATGCCCAGCTCCATTCAAGGCTCAGCTCACAGAATTCTTCCTCCATGAATGATCCCCCAGCTGTTAGGATTCACCCTCTCCCAAAGATGATTTTGCATGCATATTTGCATTTACTTATCTGCCCATGTTTCCTCTAGTTAAATAGAAACTCCTTGAAGACAAGAACTGATTTCTGTATTCTCTGTGTGTGTCCCCATTTCCTAAAGGGTGAATGACTAGCATGTCTTAGGTGCTTAATAAAACTTTTCCAGAGTATTAACTTTTAAAAGTTTTACTAAGATAGGAAGTCCACATAACTAGTTCTAAGGTGAAAAGATATCCAAGAGATATTAGTCTGCACATTTGGCTAATAGGTAAATAGGTTAATTTGTGTGGACTTTAGTTCAGTTCTAACACTATAAACCAGCCACTTGTAATTAAAGAAAAGCATCAAGAATACTTAAGAAGTATTCCACACATAGTGACCCTGGAGGGGTCTCAGTGAATTGAGAACCATACCTGGAGATGGGAGGTTCTGGTTTTAAATCTGGCCTCAAGACACATCCTAGTGGGGTGACCTTGGGCAAGTCATTTAGCACCTACTGTCTAGCCCTTATTGTTCTTCTGCCTTGGAACTAATACACAGTATTGATTCTAAGGTAGAAGGTAAGGGTTTAAAAAAATACGCCTCCTCCCAAAAGAAAGGAAGAGGTCTTAAGAGAACACTGGATGCAAGCAACTTACTTTATAGCTGAGGAAACCTAGGTCCAAAGAATAGTAACTCACTCACGGTGGTGCCTTTTTATTATTGTACAGCATCTTGCATATGTTAAGGCAGGGGTCGGCAACATATGGCTCTCGAGCCATGTCTGACTCTTTTGAGGGCCAGATATGGCTCTTTCTGCAGGAGCCATAAAGTCAATTCTTTTTCAGGCACTGTTACAGGAGTGCACACTGTGAGCACTGTACGACTCTCATGAAATTACATTTTAAAAAATGTGGCATTTATGGCTCTCATGGCCCAAAAAGGTTGCCGACCCCTGTGGTAAGGGCTTAATAGGAACATGGATTTAGAGTTGGAAAAGACCTCAGAAATCACCTTGTCCAATCTCCTCATCAGACAGATAAAACTAAGATGCAAGGATTTCAATGACATTTTTTATCCAATGTCATAAAAGTAATAAATGGCAATGGAATGATCCGAATACAGTTCATCTTACTATATATCCAGCTTTCCCCTCATCTCACCACAGTCTTCTTTCACAGTCTTGAATTACATCAAGTTGCAACTAGAATCCAGGATCTTTTCTCCTCTCCTGCCTCTTAGTCCATTGGCTCCTAAGAATGTATCACCCACATTCTAAACACACAAGCTAACCTGGCTGTAGCATCAAAGACTAACACAACTACAGAATGTCAAGCTTCCAGGGTTTAATACAGTCGGTCCAAGTTGAGTTTGAGGCTGTAGAATGCAATTTCGTTTTCAAAGACCCTGTGAAGAATGCCAAGAATTAAGACCAAATGGCATGAGATCTCCATTAGATCATTATTTAAAGCAAAAGATAGCAACTGAACTGACTTCTCAAATAATAAAGAGATGAAGAAGCTGCCTTTCCTTCCCATGACTAAATCCCTTTACTAAACTGGATGTCATGAGGGGTGGGGGAGGATTTGAGCTCTAAAATTTAAGCACCAAATAAAGAAAAAAAACTTAATTCCTGATAAGACATTAGGTTTAACCCTCCAACACATTCTACAATACCATCTGCAAGATCACAGATTTATGGACTTTAGAGGTCATCTACTCTAGCTCCTCATTGTACAGATAAAGAAACTGAGGATCAGAAAGGACTGAAAGTGATTAATCTAAGAACACACATGTAGTAAACAGCAAAGTTGGCTCTGATGAACAGAGCAATGTAGCCACACTAGCTTATTTGTTGGTTTGCATGCATTTCTACATTATTTTACAGTTTACAAAACACTTGCCTCACAGAAACCCAGAGGGCTAGAAATTAAAAATTTGATTATCCCCATTTTACAAATAAACAGGTCATTAAAAAAAAATTCACGAAAGAGCCCACTTGGTATTCTGGCAGGAACTGGAAAACTCAAACCTGTGAATGATGAAAGAGATCCCTCATTTAGATCTTGGGTGAGGAAAAAAAAATATAGCTTTAGAAAATGGAATGTTCTTGTTAGCTCCTCTGGAGTTAAACATCAAAGAATGGCTTTAGAGCTTGAAGGGACCATACTTTTTTTTAGTACATCTCCACTTCTAGATGAAGGAATGTTAAAGGACTTAGCTAAAGTCACTTAGGCAGGATATACCAGAGATGAGATTTGAACTCAAATCCTCTATCCCCAAATCCAGCACTGTGTCTACTGCACCTTCAGCTTCCCCAGGTGCTCACAACTCCTGGCAACAGATTTTTCTCCTAAGATAGTTTTTCTGTTTTCTATGTTTTTTTTAGGAATTCGGCAGGCAACACTAGACTAAATCCAGCTCCTCCTTTAATAGAAAAATGAGCAAGTGTAAGGAGTTGTTATATTATCAGCAATGGAGATCACAAATTAACTTAAGTGTTTTAGCAGCACTTTGAATTCTCTGTTCTTTTCCTGAAACTTAGCCTGAGAAAAGGCTTAAGCCGTATCTCTCTCTTGAAGTCCAAAACTGCCCTATAATGTGGCCAGCTATCTATCAAAGAGGCTGGGTGTACCATGGATCTAGAAAGGTGTTTCTCAAAACCCCTCATCCCTGCTCCCAATTGCAGTTTGCTGCTGTTCTTCCTGGCTTGGTTTGGAGTTAACGAAGTCCAAAGCCACATCTTTGCTCTCAGGTCTGGGTAGGAAAAGAAAGAAGGAAAAAGGGAGAGAATCCCAAAGCCTGAGTAATGACTTTGAAGGCCACACTGTCGGAGAAGCCTTTGTTCAATTAACTGTTCTGTATGCCACCATTCCTTCCAGCAGAGTACCCTGCCTTGAGTTCAAAAACTCTTGAGAAACACTGCTCTACCTCACCCATACCTGAACAAGAAGAAGCACCTCTAGAACCTCCACCAACAGTCACCCAGCCTTCCCTTGAACACTTACTTACAAGTCGCTCCCACAGCATTCCACTTTTACATAGTCATAACTGAGAAAAGGTTTTCTTGATATCAAGCTTAAAGATGACTCTTTGCAACTTATCCCCATTCCTTCTAGTTCTATTGCCTGGGACCAACTATTCAGCCTGGAGAAAAGAAGAGAGTGGGAAGACTGTCTTCAAGCCCAATCTCTCTTCTGCATGACTGTCTTTTGAATACTTTAAGACAGTCCTACAATCTTTCTCCCCATTTCTCTGTAACAGACTAAATACACACTATTCCTTCAAATGATTCCTATTACAGGGATAAAAAGTTTCTGTCCCCTGGATCCTCACCAGTTTTTCGAGATTCTTCTTTAAATGAGGTGCTCAAGAATAGAAAACAATATTTGTAGATGTGCTCTGACCAGAACTCAGCACAGTGGGATTCTTTTCTCCATATTCCTTGAAGTCATCTCAATGTAACCTAAGACTGCACCCATATTTTGTAGTTGTCATTATTGTTACATCATCTGTTAGGTGAAACTGAACTTTCAGTACGGTAAAAGTCCTCGATGTCTCAAACTGTTTTCTAGCCACACCACCCACTGATAAAATACTGTGTGAAGTTCAGAAGATAGATGGAGTTGAAACAAGTGTGAGGCAACAGGAATTGTGACAAGGAGGGAAGAGGGGTTATTTCCTTTCCTCATCATTTATGCCCACTCCTCCTAAGGAAAAACTGTCCTCAAACAGCCACCACAAACTGGCACTCCTGTTTTGGAGTTACCTTTTCCTTTTAGACAGGAAGTTCTATTCATAAGTAGATAAGAGCACCCATTCTCCTGGAATAACTAACTATATGTCTGTTGAATGACCCAATAGGTTTAACTTCTTTCCTCCCTATAAATGAATTTGTCCTAATCACTAGAATTCTTAGAATGTTGAATATGTGGTTGATTCCTTTAGTCTTCTCTGCCCCACCTTTACCCATTCATGCAGAACAATTAAGTAAGGGATAAAGCCCGATGGGCCTGTCCTTTCCATAAAATGATAGAAAAATACTGTGGTTAGCAAAAATTGTTTTGTTAAGTTACATTATTATAAGTTTCCCAAAACATCATAGCATGATCTTAGCATGGGGCTTTGGAAATGACAAGGATTTAATAAAGTTAGGATATCTTTACTTTCTTTACTTCTTTTATAAAAGTTATATTTCTCTGGGTATTATTAATGGTCTAGAGGTAAACATGGACTCTTACTTCAACTTTTTTCTCCACTTTCCTTTTTGGAAAATGTGGATTTCACACCACATGCTGCTGCCTGTATATAAACCACACTAAAAACTATGCAAAGTTAAATTTAGAAGCTAGAAAAACACTCAAGTTAGAGGTCCTGGTATTACAGTGACAACTGGCATTTTCTCATCATCTTTACCCTTCAAGGATGAGAAAGTTATGTAACAGGTGACCAGTTTTCATTTTGTAACTGGGTGAAATACTGAAGGGAAGCAAGAGCAGGAATTATAAATATCAAAAAGTTAATTTGCTGCTTTCATGTGATTTTTTAAAAAAATTAACAAAAAAAATGTAAAGACAAAAAAATTAAGGAAAAAAAAGAAAGAACAAACAAAAAGGAAAATGGATATTTTGTTATCTTCAGCATCAATAATCTTATGAGAAATACATTTAGAGGAGAGAGTGCACATAAGAGGAGCAAATAAAAAGGGTTCACCTACCAGGGCTTTCTACCCGTTTGTAGTGGTATGGATTGATGCAGACTTCCTTCTGCTTGGAGCCAAAGGGAAACTCACAGCACTCCAGCGGTTTCAGTTCATGGTGGCTCTGAAGGTCTGGCCAGCGCCATACTCGACAGTAAATGACATGAGGCAGCCCTTTCCGGTGGGAGACCTGAAGCCTGCCATCCAGTGATCGAGGAATGGTGACACAGTTGCTGGGCTGTCCGGGACAGCTCAAGGCCTTTTCTAATTCCTCCATTGCCCCCTTCTTCTTCTTCAGTTTTTTGACCAAAGCATCAACAGCCTTCTCTGCCCATTTTTCTTCTTCATCCCCTTGTTTCCAACCCAGAAGCCTCTTCACAGCTGGGCTGGTAAAGGAGAATAAACTTGTCACATTCATAATGGAGTGCTGTAGGGCTCACCAGATATGTCAGGAAAACAAGTCCTGGAATGTCCAGACAGCAAGTCCTGGGAAGAACTGAAGATGACGTTGAACTCTATTCACACCTGGTTTGGTTTCTGAAGTTTTGAAAGAAAGAAATCAGCATTCCCAGTGCCACAGAAAATCAAGTTAGACTTCTACCTGAATTCAGGACCTAGAAGAGAAAAGAAGAAAGGAGGAACAGGTTTTAAAAATGTTCTTTGGTAATATTACTACAGGTTTCCAAATATCTAAATCAGCTTGACTAAATAGGGATCACAGAACAAAAAACAAACAAACAATTTTCACAGAATACTCAGATGCTACTGTGTATTAAATCTTACATTTCAACTATTTAGAATTATAAGAAGGTATTCAAACCAGTATTATTATTACTGATTACTCCAAAGAGATCAAAATCAGAAAAGTATAATATATACCAAATTATTCATAGCAGCAATTTTTGTGATAACAAACAAAAAATTGTAGCCAAAGCAAATTGAGCAGTGACTAAAGAGTGGCTAAGTAAATGAATATAGCAGAATACTACTTGGGCGAGACAAATGAAGAATTCAGAGAAACTTAGACATATTTGAACTGATGCAGTAAAGTAAACAGAACAAAGAAGGTGTGACTATACTAATATAAATGAAAACACTAATGAAAGGCAGCTGAACTCAAATTTAAATGCAATAGCCAATGTTGTTCAGAGGACCAGTTACAAAACAATTTATTCCTCTCATTAAGAAGGTGACAGAGACAGCGGCATAAAATGTTGCACACATTATCAGTTGCACACAACTGTTCTTGTTACAAAAGAAGGTTCAACAGAAGAGGGGGTGAGGTGGGAAATGATATTTTTTAGTATTATTTACATCTTGGACTAATACAAAATAAAATGAACATATATGTATGTAATTATATATAGAGAAAACAAAAAATTATAAATACAACAGTGGATTTCTTTTATGTATAATTTTCTTTTAATTTTAAAGTATATATGAAGTCTGACCTATATCTTTCAAAGCTAGACATTATTATGATATAAAAATTAAAAAGAATCAACAAAACTAAGGTAAGAAACAAATGTCTTTCTCACCAATTTTTTTTGTCAACTGTGAGAATACTAAAGAAATTATTCTATACAAAGTTTGAAAGGGCCCAAGGTTCAACTTAAGATCACAAAATAACAGCACCTGCCATCTCTCAAAACTGAAGGGCTCAATACTTTTCATTACTGTCACCTTTTTTCTCACTCCCCATTCTAGTTATTTTCAACACTCACCACACCACGTCTACTAGTAGCAACAAAAGTTCACATTAATAGTGTTTTAAGGTTTATACATTTTGAGGCCTTACCTATAATGCCTTTATCTCTCCACCAGATGCCCACTTATTACCATACAGTGCTGCTATCCCTGAGATGCTGGTAGTTACAAAAAATTTCTGCCTATGAAAATAAAACCAGGTCAAAATACCCTGGAGTGAAACCATGAGTTTTTACATTGAAGATAACTTGGGAGGTTGAGAAATTCTCATGGACCTGGCTTCAACAGGTTCAAAGGGGAATTTATACAAGTTTATCATAATTCTGGTGGTATAAGTTTTGGCATTACCACTTTAGAATTCGGAAAGACCAAAGAAGTTAATTGTTTGCTCAAGGTCTCCTCTAATACTCTGTAATAGTTTCTTTATATAGTGCTACTTTGTTGCATAGAGAAGTCAGATGATACCCAAATGGGCAATTTAGTTACTAGAAAAGAAATATATAATTTCCTCTTCTGATTGTCATACTCTCCTCTCAATCCTCCCTCCAAAGACATACTACTTTGTCCTGCAACTCTCTAATTCAACACTTATGTTGATCAATGTTTTCCCCTACTCTCCATTTCAGTAGACTGAAAACTGTATTAAATTAGAGATATGGTTCTATCTAATCACAATAAATATGAATATTCTTACAATATAGAATATAGAGGAGTATGAGAAATTCAAAGAAACATGAGAAGACCTATCTGAACTAAAGCAAAGAAAATGAAACCAGGAGGAAAATATGCACAATTAAATGAAGCCATACTAAATTAAAACAATACTAAAAAGCAGCTTATCAAAAGAGTAGAATACAATGGACAATCTTGGTCAGGTCGACAAATGATGAAAAATTCTCTTCAGAGGTATTAACTTAGGGTCTGGGAACTCTTTTTTTTTTATATTAAATTTCCTTTTAATTGAAAACTTTTCAGGAGTAGAATGGGATAGCTTGAGCCATGGTAGATTCCTTATCCCTGAAGTGTTTTCAAATTCATTTGTTTGTTGGTTACATTTAAATTCCCAGGGATCAAACCCTCTCCCAGTCTCTCAGAAGGCATCATACAATTAAAAAAAAGTATATATAAATTATGCCTTTCACTGTGAACTTTTAAATATATATATGTATGTGTACACATATATATACACACAATTTGATAAATGTATTTCAACATAATTTGTTTCCTTTGTAATATTTTATTTCATGCACTGAAAATCATGATTCAGAAAAGGGGTCCATAGACTCCACCAGCTTGCCCAAGAGATCCAGGACACAAAAAAGACTATGAAGCCCTACTCTGAGACAGAAGAGAAAGACCAAGTATGGCATATTATGTATTCTGGTTGCTGTAAGCCTTATCAAATTAGCTTTCTGTAGCTGAGTTTTTTATTTTGTTTTTTTGTTTTTCTGTTACAAGAGAAGATTCAAGTGAGGAATGGAGACTATTGAGAGATGACTAGTTGTAGAAAACAAGACACCAGAAAACATCAAAAAAAATTTCAAATTAATTCTGTACCAGAAAAGATGGGATAATGAGTTCAAAGTAGGTACTGACTTAAGTGTTTGCTGAATTGAAGACAAGTTTTAGGCCCCTATTTCAACTGTGAAAAGTAGCAGGGGGCACTTTGTTAATGCTAAGTCCAATTAAGCAGTTACCTATTACATGACAAATATAATAAATCTTAACAACCACACCACTCATCACTGTACTACACATTTGGAATACCGACTTTATTGCCACACAACAGCTGGTGTGATCCCAAAATATTCTTACAAGTGCGAAAATAAACTGAATGGAACCAATAGATAGAGCCTGAAACTATTATCCCCTGATACCCCACAACCATCAAACTACACCAGGGGTTCTTAATTTTCTTTATGTAGGTTTACTTCATTGACAGGATGGCGAAATCTACAGACCTTTTCAGAATAATGGTTTTAAATGGATACTACTAAAAACAATTTTCAAAATGTTTGTAATAATAAGCAAGTTCACAGATCCCAAGTTAGGAACTCTTTGCCTACACTAAGAAAACCATAATGACCAGCATGAGTTAGAATTAAATTCCAAAAGCAAATTAAAAAGCATTATTACTTGAACAAGAAAGCTAGTTAAACTAAAAACCTAATAATAAGGGGCAGCTGGGTAGCTCAGTGGAGTGAGAGTCAGGCCTAGAGACAGGAGGTCCTAGGTGCAAACCCGGCCTCAGCCACTTCCCAGCTGTGTGACCCTGGGCAAGTCACTTGACCCCCATTGCCCACCCTTACCAATCTTCCAACTATGAGACAATACACGGAAGTACAAGGGTTTAAAAAAAAACAAACCTAATAATAATAATGCTGATAGTGAGGATGAGAAAGAGAAAGAAGGGTAAGGAAGATGAAATTTTTTATTTAAGTTTTAACAATGAATATCAGTTAAACCAACTAAAGTCATTTAATTAATTTTATTTTATATATCTATCTCATATTTTATTCATTTCAACACAAACTAGCATAACTTTTTAGCTATGTCTATGAAAGGCTGCAATAAAATGGTAGAAGGAATATTGGATTTGATGCCAAAGGACCTAGATTCGAATCCTCTGCCATTTATTGTCCCTATAATTTTGGGGTCAGTTTCTCTTCCTAGGGCTGTTGGGAGATGGATTAAATAATCTCTAAGGTCTCTTCCAGCTCTAGACAGTCCATGAATATATGACCCT
The DNA here is from genome assembly GCF_016433145.1 of Gracilinanus agilis. Taxonomy (NCBI): domain Eukaryota; kingdom Metazoa; phylum Chordata; class Mammalia; order Didelphimorphia; family Didelphidae; genus Gracilinanus; species Gracilinanus agilis. Next base: position 127,789,381 of record NC_058135.1, read on the forward strand.
TTAAGTCCCTAAAAGGATTCTGTCAATACACTACCCTTCACTTTTTTGTCCTATATCTCTATTTTTCTGTTTTTGGCCCTTTTCTGCTCGGCATTATTTCACAAAGGTTTTTCTTTTTGTATCCCTCTTTTTATTCCTTATCCCTGGTAAGCCCTAATGGCACAATAGTTTTCCATTCCGTTAATATACCATAACTTATTTAAACAGTCACCTACTGCTGAATATTTAGGTAGCATCCTGCTTTTTTTGAAATTACATACACTTTGAAAAATCTTTTGAGCAGGTGGTTCTTTCTTAGTTTTAACACCTCAGGGTACCCTCCCCCAAATGGAAGTATTTATTGACCAAGTTTAGAAAGACTTTTCTCCAAATCCCTCCTTACCTCTCACTGCTTCAATTACCTCCATGATCAAATATTAAATCTTCCTTTGGGCTTCTAAAGCCTTTCATAACACATCCCCTCCCATATTTCCAGTTTTCTTATATTTTGCCACTATACTGTATTCCTTGCAGGTCCTCAGAAAAGATCCCTCCAGGGGGCAGCTGGGTAGCTCAGTGGATTGAGAGTCAGGCCTAGAGACTAGGCCTAGGTTCAAATCCGGCCTCAGACACTTCCCAGCTGTGTGACCCTGGGCAAGTCACTTGACCCCCACTGCCCACCCTTACCACTCTTCCACCTAGGAGCCAATACACAGAAGTTAAGGGTTTAAAAAAAAGAAAGAAAGAAAAGATCCTCCATCTCCTCCCTCTGGGAATTTTCACTGGCTGTCCTCCATTGGGGGAATGTTCTCCTTCCTTAACTCCACCTCTTGGCTTCCTCCAAGTCTCATCAAAAATCTTATCTACAAGGAGCTTCTCACCACTCCATTCTCTCTACCACCACCCCTCCATTCTAGTGTCTTTCCTCTGAGATTAGCTCAAATTTGCCAGGTATGTATCTTTTATAGAATCCTTTGCATATTGTCCCTCCATTTAGAAAGAGTTTTCTTTGGAGTTAGGGACTGATTTTGACTTTCTTTTGTGTTGCCTTCAATCAATCCACTAGCACTTATTGAGAGGGTATGAATACTCTCCACTATGCTACAAAAGAAAGGGCAAAAGTAACAAAATCATAGTCTCTGCCCTAAAGGAGCTCCCCATCTAGTGGGGTAACAACATGGAAACCATTCTGTACAACAGATCTAAAGAGGAAAAATTAGAAGTCGTTTCAGAAGAAGGCACTAATAGCAAAGGCTTCTCTTCTCACAGAAGGCAGGACTTCAGCTGAGATTCTGTAGGATCTTTGTTTGAGTGACTGAGAACTATGAAATCTTTTTCAGAAATGTATCTTGACATGTACCTGGCAGCTAGGTAAAACACAGCATGAGAAGAGAACTCATCATACTATCAGAGCTTTAATAACTTGGTACATCTGCGCTACCTTTTATCCCAAAGAAACTGCCTGTATCAGCTTAGGATTAATTAAAAGAAAGAGAGAAAAAGCTAATGAGTCCTCTTCCCCTATCATTTTTGCATTGAACTTTACCACACCATCCCAAAGCAAGAAAAAAAAAAAAAAAAGGGTCCAATACCTGTCTAAAAAGCTCATCAGCTTTCAATCACAAACCAAGCTCCTTGAGGGAAGGGAAGATATTTTTTCAATTTTGTATTCTCGGCCGTGATGCAGAATAGGCAATTATGAATGTTAGGTTGAATGGGAGGTGGAAAGAAAACAGTACTATTTTTAAAAGAACAAGGTGAGGAGTTTCTTCACAAACAACAAATATCTTGAATTGTCCTTTACTTCATTCAGTCAAATCCAAAACACTTGAAAAAACTACTTGTGAAACCTCTGAATCTCTAATCATTCAACATGAGAGGGCTGAAGTTTACCTTTGTACTACCTCTAAAAGGGCTCACCAAATAAATGAATACCAGACAAGATTGAAGGAGGCTTAATTAACCAGTTAGAAAACAAACCTTCCAAAGGGCTTTCAGCATATTCTTTGTATGTAAAATGGTTGCTGCTAATTATAACTTATCAGTTCAGTATAGCTGACTCTTATCAGTTCATTAAATACCTCCTACCAGGTAGTTCTTTGCCAACAGCTGGACAGGGCCTATATGGATACTAACAATCATCTTGAGTTCTGATGAGGTCACTGTTCAGCCCCCAAAGCTTCCATAGTCCCTCATAAGTTATAATTTGATACAATACAAACTCCTCAGACTAGTATTTGTTGTTGTTATTTAGTCTTTTTCAATCATGCTGGACTCTTTGTGACCCTATTTGGGGTTTTCTTGGCAAAGATACTGGAGTGGTTTGCCATTTCCTTCTCCATCTCATTTGACAAGATGAAAAAAATGAGGCAAACAGGGTGAAGTGATTTGCCCAGGGTCGCATAGTTAGTAAGTGTCTGCGGCCATATTTGAACTCAGGAAGATGTGTCTTCCTGACTCCATGTCTCACACACTATCTACTGTACCACCCAGCTGCCCCTCAACCACAAACCAAAATCCTCAGAGTAGTGCTTAAAGCCTTCCGAAATGTATCTCTAAACAACTTTTAGAGCTTTTCTTCTTGCTGATACCCTTCCTAAAGCTCTTATTTCAAGTCAGTAGACTAGCATATGTTAAGTGCCTACATAAGTCTAAGGATATAAAGACAAAAACCAGATTTTGTTCTCAAGAAATTCAGTCTTATGTGGGGGATGAAATTCAAACACCTATATAAAAACAATATGTATACAAGGTCATCTCAAAAGGAAGCTACTCCCTATTAAAGAAAGCTGGGAAAGGTTTTTTGCAGAAGGAAGATTTAAAATTGAGACTTTAAAAAAGCTGGGAGGGTCAAGAGAGCTAAAAAGGGTATTCCAGGAATGAGGGACAGCCAGTGAAAATGCCTGGAGGCAGGAGATGGGAGTGCTTCCTTCCAGGAACAGGAAGAAGGCCAGTGTCACTGGACTGTGGAATACATGGAAGAGAGTAAGGTGTAAGAAGACTGTAAAGAACAAAATGGCTAAGTTACAAAAGGCCTTTGAGAGCCAGCGGATTTAGTATTTGATCCTAGAGGTAATATAGGCACAGCAGAGCAGAGAGGATGATCTATTAAGCTAGACTGTTAACTTGCTCCTAGATACCAGCAGTACCATCCTTACATTCCTTGCATTTAAAAAAATCTTTACTTTCTGTCTTAGTATCAACACTAAGATAGAAGAGCAGTAAGGGCTAGGCAAACAGGGTTAAGTGACTTGCCCAAGGTCACACATAGCCAGGAAGTGTCAGATACCAAACATGAACTCAAAGTTCTCTTGACTATAGGCGTGTTGCTCCATCCACTGTGCTACCTAGTAGCTCCTATTTCTTTCATGTGTAAAGGCTTACACTGCACAAATGTTCACATCTCCTTTCAGAATTCTTCCTTCAAATTTCAGTTCAAGGTACCAGAGCTCCTTATCCCATCCTTGGCAGTCTCCCTCCCTTCTCTAGTCCCAATTCATAATGCTTCTTATCCTTTTATTTTCCTTGTAACATATACATTGATATTAATTTTCCACACACACCCCCAAACTTCTGGAATATAGAAAATGTTTTACTTTTATCTTTGTATCTTCAGCTCCTTACCTGGCACACAATAGGTGCCAATTGTTGACTGAGGTTTCTTCCAACTTTGAAACTTTGGGTCTAAACTGAAAACAACACAAATCATTATCTTAAAATATTCTCTAACTCATAACAGCTTCACTAGAGTCTAACTTAGTAAAGTTCCAAATTAGAAAAAGTCTTAATAGCCAAGCAAAGGGGAAGTGTGTATTTAATTTGGCCATTTTCCTAGGGTTCTTTGAATGGGGAAGGAGGTACCAGGAGAACTTTTAAAATACACTAGCCTTCTATTCAACTTAAATTTAATTTGTCAAATCCATAGGGGAGGAAGATTTTCTTTACCTGAGGCTCTAGTCTACAAACACAGATTTTGGCCGATATGGGAATATTGATCCTTGATGCCAGACACCTGATTCTCACAAAAGGTTGGAAAGAAAATTATTCTAAAATCAACTAAGTAGTGTTTTAACAATCCAACTCATATCATTCCTGCAACAAAGTAGCAGTAGACTAGAATAAAAATGGGGTGCGGAGGGGTTGTTTACAGGTACCTCTTCAGTTTCACAGAAGAGGAAGCTTTGTGATTCTGACATGAAACCACTAAACTTGGTGGCTACTAAAAAAAAAAAATTCCATTAAATACTAATTCAACAAAATAAGACACCAAAAAAGTAAAAAGGGAAGGGGGAATGAAAACAAATGCCCTTTATAATCAGTGTAAAAAAGAAAAACAGTCCAATCTTAATGCAGCAGGCAAAATGTTATATAGTAGAATTTTCTGCCTCTATTTCTTATTTTAGGGTCACTGTTCTGCCCTTGAAAGCAAATGGTAAAAATTCATGGCATAAAGATCAAGAGGGTCAAGGGGATCTGATTTTCTTAACAATTCTCAATGAAAAAAAGGCAGTGGTTTTTTTTTTTTAATCCCATTCACGACCTTTCCCCCCAAAGACAATGGAGAGAAAGCAGAAGCAGCCACAAAATACTTTTTCAAGTATCCATTATACATAACACTTTCAGATTTGGAACCCCCAGCTCCCACTTCCTCCAAGAAGCTTTTCTGCTTTCTCTTTCAAAATGAATCTTAATTTGCTTTGCTTCACCTGGTACATGGTTTCCAGCCCCTCACCCCCAAGAATATAAAGCCTTTATAGGAGGAGACTTTATCACTTGTCTCTGCTATCTCCAGCACCTAGCATGGGGCCCAGCCCAAAGGTACTTAATGATAAATGCTTGTGAAACTAAATTGAAATTTACATGGCTTTCACCACAAAAAGAAAGACAAACAGGCAGTATGGTCTAGTTAATCAGGAATTCGACATTTTAAACTCAAAAACAGAACTTCTATTTTAGGAAGTTCCATCAATGGCTGGAAACCATAATCAAAAGCCATGACCTCCACGCATGACTCGTTTTTCTCCATTATAAAACTGGAGCCCATACCTAGACTCTACCACAACCCTGCTGGAATGCTATGAGGATGTGAGATATTGAAGTACTTTAAACTTCTCAAGGATCTTTGTGATTTAAAAAAAATACTTATGCAAACAACAATTATTGCGGAAGGTACATGCTTCCTCTCAGAAAATGGGGGATTTAATATAAATAAGCTGCCCTGTCACTCTGACAACTTGATTTTTTTTCTGAGGTCAAAGACTCATATATTAAAATATATAAATATAAGTATCTGAGCAGATTTCAAATATTCTTTGCTTCTAAGGCACTTAACTCCACATGTTCTGTTCTCTTGTTTCTTCTCTCAAACAGGGGTTTTTTAACCTAGAGTTCTGGAGAAAAGATTTCAAAGTGTCTGTGACTTTGGATAAGGAGGGAAAAAAATCATTTTTATTTTAAGTAGCTTTTGGTTTCCTTTTTAAAGTATTTTCTGCAATTAAAAAATTATTCTGAGAATGGCTTTACCAGTCTTCCAAAGAAGTCTGTGACACAAAACAGATTCAAAATCTTTGCTCTAAAGGGACAGGAAATAACAGAGCTCTCCATACTCTCGAATTTAGAATCTTGAGATTTAGGGCTAGAAATGATTTCAGGAAAACCCAGTCTATCACCTTCATTTTATAGGATAAAGGAACTGAGGCACAGAGGGGGAAATAACTTGCTAACCTTTATACAGTCTTTTCAAATTCACAAAATGTTTTACATATACAATCTTTTTTCAACCTTCTTATCAAATCCATGAGGTGGATACTGTTATTATCATCCCCTTTTTTATATAAAGGAAAACAGAGGCTAAGAGAAGTTAGGTGACTTGTGTATGCCAGAAAGCTAATGTAGAAAGTATATTGCATTGAGCTGATTCTGAACTAAACACAAGGTGTACTTACACACACACACACACACACACCCATACCCCCCCAACTCCATGAGAATTGAAGAGCTTATTTGTGTGAATAGGTGATAGGAGTGGATTGTATGAAATGGTCTTACAGAATTAAAAGTATTTAGTCAATTTCTGACTTATACATTTCCCAAAAGAAACAACTTAATTCTCTTTTACAGAAAATATGAAGATTTTAGAATAAGGGAAGTTGTACTATCAGAATCAATGTTTTCAGATATAATTGAGAGACTGGATTATTAGTGAAGAGATCCATGGAAAGTTTTGTATAACCTAAGATACAACAAAGAAAGCTGAGCCAAGAGAAAAGTATTCATAAGGATGATGATAATGTAAACGACAAAACTAAAAGATTAAATATAATTAGCAAACTTGGTCCCAGAAACCTTATGATGAACACACATATTTCTCAGTAGAGATAGGAAACTGTGAGTACAGAATGTGCTAGCAAACATTGACATGTTGATTAGTTTTACCTAACTCTTCCTTCTTTATTATAAGGGAAAAGCAATTAAAAGATCGCTCTATAGCAAATATGAATACGGAAATAGATTTTGAACAATGATACATGTATAACCCAATGGAACTGCTTGTCAACTCCGGGAGGAGGGAAGGAAAAGGGGTGGGAAAGATCATGAATCTTATAGCCATGGAAAAATATTCTGAATTAATAAATAATTTAAAAAATAATCCCCCCCTCAAAATAAGGGAAAAGCAAAATTGGGTGTAAATACATGGAACTATACAGCCTAAAGAGAAATTTCAAAGACAACCAGGAGTAAAAGGAACTATATGATAAAGAAAGAGACAATAGGCTAGTCATATGGAAAGGGTCAAAGATAAGTGCACAAAGTGCTCCTCTCTTTGGATGTCAGGAAAAACCCAGGACAGTCTATAACATATTGGGAACATGGATATGGATGAGTGATAAATGCTAATGTAAATACTGGGTTTTAATAGTATATACTAAATTTGCCTATTGCTTGTAATCTCAGCAGATTATCTCCTCCTCTATTTTTTAAAGTATTTTTCATATGATCAACATCTTACCTTCTTTCCCTCCCATATTCCCTTCACTGAAAAAGAACAGAACTCTTGAAACAAAGATGTATAGTTAAGCAAAACAAATTCCACTATTGGTCATGTCCAATAAACACATCCCAGAGTCTTCTGGAACCCAAGCCATAAGTGTATCCCACCACATTAAATAGCTGAGGAACCAGTGGAAGGAACTTTACGAATACATGAGAGATCACAAGTCCATTGGAGTATTACAGTACAATCATGCCTCCATATCTCCTGATTGATTTGCTATCTGTTGATTCAGTTACCCGAGGTCAACCACAAGAAAAAAATTGGAAAATTTGGAAAATTTCAGAAAACAAAAAAAATAAACAGTTTCTAAGTTTCAAACTGCCCGCCAAGTGAGTACAGGCTGTAATACGGTGAAGTGCACCAGATCAGTATATGACTCATTTCCCTCTGTCCCCATCCCATACTCAAGCTCCCCTGGGAAACTTTCCCCTCCAGTCTGCCTCTAATGTTCCTACTAACTGCATTCATTGGAGTGTTACTATAATGCCTTTGTTTAAGAAAGCCCTTATTTGCTGTAATAATGGCTCCAAAGCACAAGAATAGTGATGCTGCTGGTGCAGCTGTGACCCCTATCCACTGATTCAGCTACCCAGGGTTAACTGCAGATGATTGGATAACAGCAGCCATCCATGAGAAGTCTTGGAAGGAATCACTCTAGAATGCAGGGGACTTACTGTATAGAGGAAGGTTAGGAGAATGAAGTGGAAGGGAAAGGTCTTGGGAAATGACTGTGGCTCAAACTATAAGCATTTTTAAGGAAAACAAAAATGTTATGATTTTTTTATTGACATCTTTTTGTGATGCTTTATATCAGTATTTTTTGGAGCTATTTTTTCCTATCACCATCTTTGTGTCTATTAGCTATTTTAAACATTGACTCTGTAGCTTTTCCTTGGTCATCTTCTATTTGTACATGGAAAAAAGATCTGTTAGTGCTATAATATAGTAGAAGATCAGAGGAAAAGGAAATAAGGGGCTTTGGGGAAGATTGAAAAGGATTAGGGGAGGAGAGAATTACATATAGCAAATTGGTCAAGTCCTTTTTCCTTGTTGCTTCTTGGCAAAATACAGTTTTGATGAGTAGGAGAGGAGGCATTCACACAACAAAATTAGTTTTATGATGGACTGACTGGATTTCCAAGACCTAAGAAGCTGGTATTATCTCACTAGTAGTTACTGTAGATGAAATCAATTCTTGTTTATCCCCAAAGGCTTATCTCCATTCCATTTTTGCTTATCTCCAAAATTCAGTTAATTAAAGACAACAGGTTAAAAAATATCAACCAGGCATGGCCTCCAGCCTAGAGGCCCTTTTCTCACCAAAAATAACACATTCGTGTCTTCGTAAACTACTTGACTCCCTACATTCTTAAGATACCCAAGCCAGGCATGTTATCTAGGCAAGTCACTTCATCTTGGCAGTGAAGCAAGGCTATGCTGAGTAAAAATGAGTGCTGGGCTTGGGAGTTGGAAGAACTTGGGTTCAGATCCTGGCACCACTACTAACTGCCAATGCTAGCTGTGTGAGCTCAAGCATTCAACTTAGCCTCTCTCCAGGCCTCAGTTTTGTCATCTGTATTACTAGGTGGTAAAAGGCTAGAGTGGCAGAAGGGTGTAAGTTCCATCCCTACTTTAGCCATTCACAAACTATCAACCCGCTGATGTCATTGGTCCTCTTCAAAAATGAAGGACAAACAATAGCCTAGTGTGACCTAGGTAAGTCGCTTTACTTCTAACTTTCATCATTTGCAAAACGCAGGCAATAACAGCACACCTGCCTTGCAGGTTTATTATAAAACATTAAAAACATGCACCATTACATTTAAGATTCCTTCCGGTTTGAAATCTGTAATGTTATGATCCTATTAGCAATTACTCCATCTCCACCCAAAAAGGGGGAAAAACTTAATTGCATCTTTTTAAAAAAACCATCATCTTTCATTTTGGAATCAAATACTGTTCAGTGAATCCAAGGCAGAAGAGATGTTAAGGGCTAGGCAATAGGGCTTAAATGTCTTGCCCAGAGTTGCACAGCTAGGAAGTATCTGAGGCCAGATTTAAAACTAGGATCTCCTCTCTATCCAATAAGTCAGCTAGCTAGCCCCAACGGTGACTGTATCTTAAAAATGAAGGAATACCAATCATAGAATGTTCTATAAATCTCAGAGGAGGAGCAGGAAAAACCAAAGATCTGCAACCAGTCAGAAGAGCATGAGTAAGTAGGAACTCAAGGCTGAGGTGGTGTGGAAGAAAGTTACACACAGAAGTCTGGACACTACAGATGAGAAGCATGATAGGAAGAGCAAGAGCTACTGGGAATCAGAAGACAGGGGTCAGATTTTGGACTTATAACTTGCTTTTGGCTTTATTTTCCTCAGCTATAAAATGAGGAAAATGAACCAGATTAAACATTCTACTTTTAAATCTTTGTTAATATTTGTGAAGTGCTTTGTAAATTTTAAGGAATAAATATAATATAAATGCTAGCTATAGCTATTGTTGTTACTATAATTATACATTTAAGATTTTGCTTATCCTATCTCTTAGGCTCTCATTCATATACTGAAACACCTACTGGGTCAATGAAAATTTAAAACATAATTAATTGATAACTGTTAAAAATGATCCTAGAGGGGCAGCTGGGTAGCTCAGTGGATTGAGAGTCAGGCCTAGAGACGGGAGGTCCTAGGTTCAAATCCAGCCTCAGACACTTCCCAGCTGTGTGACCCTGGGCAAGTTACTTGACCCCCATTGCCCACCCTTACCATTCTTCCACCTATGAGCCAATACACAAAAGTTAAGGGTTTAAAAAAAAATGATCCTAGAAACATCTATTTTGTCTCTTGATTGCATTGTATTCTACTTGTTCTCTACAGTGAAGTATACAAAAGAGCTGAATTCTTTTACATCTCTTTTGACCTTTTCCTCAAAATAGTAATTACATTCTCCTTTTTAAAATTTTATTTTATTTTTTTAATCAGAAAAATCTACCTTCTTCCCCTACTCCTGTTGACAATAAACAAAACAAAACCTCGGTTACAAATATGTAAAATGGAACCAAAATTTCCCTTCCAGTTCCATTGGCTATTTTCTAGATGGACGGACAGATGAAAGATTGATAGAAAGGACTCATTCTGCATTCTAAGTTGTTGGTTTTCATTTCTCCATCAGGAGGTAAGTAGCATACTTGGTCCTTAGTCCTCTGGAATTCTAATTGATAATCATGATCAGTTATAATATTATCATTCAATAACTTGTTCTCCTAATTCTGCTCTCTTCACTCTACATCACTTCCTATAAATTTTCCCAGGTTTCCTTGAAAATATCCCCTTTATCATTTCTACAGCAAAGTGGTAATTCTACCACATTTTCCCAAAATAACTTGAGTCACAAAATAGTAATCATTCTCAAAAGTTATTTAATCCTTCTTCCTTGAAATGAGCAAGAAACTTTGCTCCCAATACCTCCAAACTTTAAATAAAAAGCACCCAAATTTACTAATTCAATTTGCACACAAAGATGCTCATTATTTAAACAAAGTAAGTGGTTCTATTTTCCTTTTCTTCCCAGCTAATTCCCAAGTGAGAATCCAGGAATCTTAACATTGGAAAGGCCTTAAGGGCCAAGTAATCCAAACTATACCTGAGAAATTATCTTCTTTACAAAGTCCCCAACAAATGGTCAATGATCTCTCCTCTTAAGGACAACCCCTTCCTCACCCCTCCTCTTTCCCAGATGGGAAACCTATCATACAAGGAATCCATCACAGAATGGTCATTGATGTCTAGAATGAAAATCAAATCAATAACTGTTTACTGAGACCACATAAGACACTGGCATAGCCTTTTGATGACTCTCATTTTCTGTCCTTTTAGGCACTTTGGTTTGAAATAATTTACAGCTCGGATCTATGCATGTCTGACAGTAATAGTAACTACATCCTCAGTTATCTCCGCTGAAACACATATTGTAAGACCATAGTGAAAGTATAGTAGTAACTCTGACTATCCCTCAGACAATCACAACAGCTTAAATACTAAGGAAGAAGGATATTACCTCTAAGCCCATATAAAATAAAGAAGATGTGATTCCTCTAAGATGTATGCACTAAGAAAGATAAAAATAAGAGTGATTTATAAGTCTGGGAGGTCAATCATGGCCAGTGGAGTCTCTCAGAAGTTCGAGTTAGAAGATGGGATATGTTTCAGGAAGCGAAAATGTTTCACAGAACATTCAAGCAAGAAACGCTGAGGGAGGCCACCTAGTCTAACACTTACTAACATAAGGAACCTTCTCTATAAAAATGGCAATTGGTCACACAAAACTTATCTTGAAAATCTCTAGTGAGGTACAAACTATTACTTCCCAGAAACAACCCATCCCACTGGGCAGGAAAGCTCTAATTGTTACAAATCTGCCCACAGAAATCTGCCTAGGCAATGTCCACCCACTGCTCTTGGCTCTGCCCTTGTGGGCCAAACAAATCTAATTCCTCTTTCAATCATATAAATTATTTGTCTGTTATGACATTTTGAAGCAATTTCATTAGAGTACCTTGGGTATCCCAATGAAACTAAAGAAACGGGAGTCGACTGGCAGTACATATGTATGGGTTTACAATTTCATGAGCATTTGTCTTTGTGTTTAAATATATTATTGTTCTAGGTCCTTCCCTAGATTTCAACTTCTTGAGGATACAATTAACTACTCTCCACTGCACCTCAATTTTTGCCACCTCTTCTTTTCCACTTTGATGTTTTTATCAATAAGATCTCTCTAGCTCTTTCTTTGCCCCCTCCCAATCACAAACAAATGTCTCTCTAACAACATACCCTGACTCACACTCAGAAGCAGAATGGCAAAACTACTTTCTATCTTTACCACAAGCCTCTTGAAATCTCCAGCTACCAATAGCTCCACCACACAAACAAAAGTCAATCTGTTCATCTTCAGCTCCAGAACTGATTGGTGGTTAGTCCTTTAAGTACTTGTTTCCTCAACGAGGGGAAAAACTAAAGGAAATCAAAGGGACTTTTAAAAAATCATATTCTCTAAATCATTCAAAGCTTTAAGGGAGTTAGTGGATCGGGGTAGGAGGATTAAAATTAATCATTAGTCACGGCAATGATTTTTTTAAAAATCCATCTTATTAGATTAAGTCACTCTTTTAGAAATTAAAAGAAAAAACAAGACTTAACAGGCTGAAAACAATACCCCGAGAGAAAATTTCCACCAGTGGTCAGTTATGAGGCTTTTATTATATTAAGAAGGCAAACCATTAACCAGTAAAACAAAACAAGCATGTCTAAGTTCCAAGTACATGGGTAAAACCGGGGAGGGGGGAGGAAGAGGGTGGCTATCTATGAGAGAAATCTGATTTTCCTTTTATCATAAAAATCCTGATGTGCCTCATTTTCCTGAGATCCTTCCCCTTTCCTGACGTTTTGAACTCTTCACTAAACAGGTGCTGTTTACAACAGCAGAGTCCATCTGTAAAGGGTGTGCTGAGATACACAAAGGCAGGATAGCCCAAACCTTCTTCCTATATTTAGATCTGTCAGCTCAGCCCTTAATTGCATCATTTAATCGGGACCCTCTAGAAGGGAAACACATCCATATTCATCACAGGCAGCAAAGGAAACATCTTTACAAGCTATATCCTTTTACAAACCAACATATGGTCTCACTCCTCTCTCAATTGTTGGACTCCTCCTCTGGGAAGGGCATGGAATTTTATTTCTTTTTTATCATTTGAAAAAATCACTTCCCTTCTCATTCAGTCAAGCTGGGTGGGGCTGCTTCCTTCACAGGTGAAGGGAATAAAACTTGTTAACTTGTCACTCAGGAATTAAAAAATAGTTAACTTTTTAAAAAATATATAAATGTAGTTTTAAAAGAGAATATGGGGACAGAGACAAACCTACTTAGCAGAGAAATGGGAAAACAGATATACTGGACAGATTATGGTCATTGAAGGAGAAGTATTTTAACATGATAATTAAGCCGCATAAAACATTCAAGTCATCACAAGCTCTCTGAAATTAAAAAACCTTATTACTATCCTCCCCCAATCTTGCCACAAAATATCTTTTTACAGTTAAATGAAGAGACTTTTAAAAAGAAAAAATTATGCAGAAAATCTAAACTAGACTTAATAACTGTATTAAAATGGGGGGAGGGGTAGTGTGTGTGAAAAAGGGGTGGGGAGAAAGAAACATGATCTTTGTCTTCAAATGTCTGAAGGATCCACATGTTCTGATTGACAGAAGATAAAACTAGAAGCCCCTTGAAGGTAGGAAGCAAAATTAGTTTTCCTAAGAGAGAACTATCCATCCATAATGTACCCATCCAATAGTGCCTGCCCCACCCTCACCCCCCACACCTTATTGAATGATAGATCACATGCCATGGATTTTGTAGAAGTAATTCTTGTCATATCATAGCTGGTCTAAGTGGCTTCTGAAAAGATTTCAATTCAATCCAATACCATCCAGAGATGCCCTTCATAGCAGAGTCCTTCATTCATTCAGCCTCAGCTAGTCTCAGTGGAAGCTAAGTTTGCCCCCCACCATTTTTGGACAACTCTAATTGGAAGTTTCCCTTCATATTGGGCAGAAATGTGCCTCCTTTTCATATCCTACTTGTTGTCTAAAAATTTAATTCCTCCTCCAGATCATAGCAATTAACATTTTGAAGACAGTCTTCAGGCTCAATCCATGTCATCATCTCTGAGCTAAAACATCTCTCTCCAAAAAAAGTCTCAGAGGTAGGAATTCAAAACCACTTCCCATCCTAGACATGTCCTCTACTTATGTTCCAAATTGGGAATATCTATCTTAAGATGTGGAGCCCAGAACTAACATTATATTCTAGATAGCTTCAGATGAGGGGAGAGGACATTGGTACTGTTACCTCCCACCTCCAAGACATTAATTTTGTTAAGATAATCAAGGCTTTGGTAGGAACTGCAAGGTTGAGATGACTTTTTCATATAAACTCCTGCTTAAATCAGATCTTTCCAATCTTGTAGTTTGTGTAATCTGCGTAGGATTATATATATATGTATATATATATAAAATTATAATATATCATGTAAATTATATGTAAAATATAATGTAAGTTATATGTAAAATATAACATTCAATTTAAATTTTATATATATAATATAAATAAAATGTTTATATGTAGATACCTCTCTAGACAAAAGCTATGCTGCTTTATTTTTTACAAATAAATGTTTTGTTGGAGAGCTTAAAAACATTGCTATCAATTCCCAAAAGCTCTTCCCTTCCCCAAATCATACCATTTTTCTTGCACCAAAGTAGTATAACCAATGTTGAGGTAGAATCTAGAGACCCCAAACTTGTGGCCTAGTGAAATCTGATGAACCCCAAGTTTTAGGAATGGCTAGTAAGTTGGAGACCCCCAAAGCTTGTGCTTGTTCCCTGTTCCCTCTTCCCAAGAGAATTTACCCAGAAGGGAATCTCAGACTAACACTTGCAGACTGAATAATGGACTCTAGGGTAAATGCTAAATATCCTTTTGTCTAAGGTAGTCTTCCCCATTGTATCAGAGACCCTTTCCCAGGAAGACACACCAGGGAAGGGACCATCCTTTTAGTATCCATTGGGTGGGCAGCCCCTTACCTTACACCCTAGCCTCTGGCTAGGATTCCTTTCCCTAGCTTGATTGTATCCAGTCAGTATGATCATGTCAATCATCCTTCCCAGCCCCTGGATCTTCCCAAATGGTTCATAAGTTTCCCAATTTCTTTTGTTCCTTGGAGTCTTTATCTAGCTCGGTGGCACTCCCAGGGGGTCAGGGACCAGAGCAAAGCAGAGTTCAATCCTCAACTATGCATAAGGCATTGTCGAGCGGCTCGGAGTGGAGGCCTAATCAGCCCTGTTCCCCCTTGTCCTTAATTAAAGAGTGGCTTTTCTGACTATTTAATAGTTCTGTGTTTTTTCAAAGTTAACACCAAGCAAAAAAGGAAAAAGCAAATGAGTTATGTTAGATCTATCACCCAGGAAGCCATTTGAGACAGGAAAAAACAAAAAACAAAAACCTGACCCCTCCCCCACTCCAAGTCTGGAGTTAAGAACAGGAAGTATTTATCTCCCTTGGGAAAGATCAATAGGATAAGAAATAAAGATGCTTAGAACCCAGACATTTTTTGTTTATTGAAGTCTTTTTAGGGCCCTAAAGAGCTTTGGGGAGAGAGTAGTACTTAGAGACTGCTTAATAACCAGGAAAAGTAAGGCGGTGGTAAGAAACTAGATTTGGGAGCAGAGATAGTCTGATGAAGCCTATAATGTCTTTAACTGAATAAAATAAAATGCATAAGATTACAAAGAAAATTAACCATACAGAAATACAATTATCAAGTTGTTTTTTATAAGTTCATGGACTACAGATTAAGGACCCCTGCCCTAAAGTAACAACATCCTTATCTGCTCTTCTCTTCCATTTTAGAAATGTAGCCACCCAATTTTAAAGATTAAGTAGCTACAAAAACCAAAGTTAGTATGGTGACAAACAAACACTAAACAGGCCAGATTTTCACCTTGCTCCACATGAAAAGTCAGCAACTTCTTGATTCTCACCTGCCAAACTCACCATTTGACCCCCAATTTTTTCTTGGAGGTGACACATTTCTAAGGTTGGGAGGTTGGGGGAGACCTGTATTGTTTCAGAGAAGTAATTGCCCCAAGAAGAACACGAAGAAACAGATATGGATGAGTGTTTCAAAGCTTAAGGAAAAATCTCTGTAAGTAATTTAAGAACAGGTGTCACTTTACTAAGAGTTCAGTTGTTCATCCTAGTCTATCTTATCCCAAATCATTAACCCACCTACCCTCTTCTCCTACATATTCCCAAAGCAAAATTCAAGAGCTATTGATCACATGTATAGCAAGCATCAGGAAGGGATAGGAGTAGAGAGAGAGAGAGAGATGAGATCTAGTCCTGGTTCTCAAATGCTTACAATCAAGAAGGAAGGCCAATGTGAATAACTAATATAAAACAGAACATAGGGAGATTGTAAGCAGGGAGCCATTGGAACTGGACTCGGATATCTGAAAGGGAATTAAACAGTTCTGGAGCTAAGAATCATGTTTAGAGTTGAAGATTGAGACTTGGATATTGTCCTCATGGACAAGGGAACAAGAACAGGGATATAAGAGGAGCTGAGGATAGATCACTCAGGGGAAGAGTAGTAATATGAAGAAGAGGAGCCAAATGGAAGATACAAAACAAACTAAGAGTATGGTATATTGAGGAATCCAAACAAGACAGAAATCATATTTTACTTGCCCTCTTGGGTGATTAAACTAAGCCAGTATCAAATCACTATTCCTTCCACTTTTCCTTTTTGAGTTCTCAAGTGTATGACTTTCTACTAACCATCCACAATCAATGAAATGAGATCTATTCAAATTTTTTGACATTATCAGAAGATTTCAGTGATGGGAGGATAAGAGGTAATCAAGATGTGTAACTCATGCCCAAGTGCAGCCTGAACCAGACTAAAATGTAACTGGGAAATATTTAACAAAATAAATAAAAATGTAGTAGAACAAAGATAGTATTAATATAGTTTCCCAAGTCAATATGCAGCCTGCAGGGATTCTGAAGTACCATTTAGTGGTCCCTATTTCTATTTGAGTTTGATATTACTGCCAGGAAGTCATGGGCAATGCCTCTGATACATACTGGCTAAGGGAGTCCTATCTAACTGCAATTTCTTATACTAATGAAATCTGGACTGAGAAAAAGCTCTTCTAAGATCTAAGATCAGTGGTATAAACAAACAATTCTTTAATTATTATTAATTTTGAAATGCAATAAGGTTTTGTTTTTATTCTTTACTTGCCAAATTAAAAGCTATTTTACATTTTGCTATTTGGTTGTCTTTGTAAATGAGATGGCCCTAAAGAAAGCTGAGTTACAATAAATTCAAGGCTGGCATTTACCTAACTGAAATTGTTAAAGGACAGAAAGTAAAAAGGGTAATAAACTTTCTCCATTGTAGATTTCTTTTTCTTTCAAGACACCGAATATTATTAAACCAAAAGAAATGGCTAAAGAGGCAGTTTCAAGAAACCTGGAAAGATGGAAAGATAAGGTGAACCAAAGAGAATAATTTATAGGATAATAACATTGTAAAGACAAACAATTGTGAAGTAACTGTGATGAATACAATAATCAATCATAATTCCAGAAGATCAATGATAAAGCAGGATACTCACTTTCTAAAAGTCATGATAGCCCAGAGGGGAAAGATATCTTTTTGAATGGGGTTAATGGGGGAATCTGTTTTACTTGAATATGCAGATTTGTTAAAAAGTTTTGTTTTTCTTTTCTTTTCTTTTCTTTTCTCTTTTCCAATAGTGGGGAAGAGGTGAAGAAAGGGGCATGTTAACATAAAAAAAGAGAGGGTCACAGAAGTATTTTTTAAAATGTATATAGCCAGAGCAGAAAGAAATACAGAGAAGAACAGCTTGAAAAGTTAATCATGGACTTTAAAGGGAAAACAAGCTGTATACAGTGGTGATAAATGGCTTCATTAAATCCTCTTTTTTGTATACATAAATGCTCATTTATTGGTATTTGTTAAGTTTGGGGAGGTGGGGAGGAAGGGTAAAGAAAACCAGTAAAAAACTCAAAATGTAACTAGGTTGGGAGTCTTTCAGTTAAAATGGCAGGATAAATGATTGCCCAGTTCTGCCACAAGAACTCGAACAATAGGTGGAGGAACCAGACAGTCCTACAGGCATGAGCCTGCTTCGTCCGGTCCGAGGTATTGGAAACACCAAATACAAAGTCAGGCCTCGATAAATAAACAAAAAGTGGTTTAGGAGGTCAGAGACTTCCTGAAGTTAGGAGGCAGGAAAACAGCTCTTCAAGTCTTTGACCATACCATTTTGGGCAACAAAACTGGAGCTACAAAGAACTGAATTAGGCCCTAATCCTCAGGGGCTTTCTTTTACCTAACAAGCAAGAGAAACAGAAAGCACTAATTCAGTTACTTTAGATATTAAAAAAAAAAAAAAAAAAAAAAAAGCCACCCTGGCCAAACCTTTGCTGTTTTATCTTTATTCAATATCACTGCATCAGAGTGAAATGTATTTCAGTGGGTTCCTTCCAAAGCAAAAAGAGCCAAAAGGGTTATTATCAGGAGGATGCCAAAGGCAAACCTATACCTATTTAGATTTGGAGCTTTGGGAAGATGATAAAAGGTCTCTCTCTTATCTACTCCATTATGTAACAGGCACATACCTTAAAAAGGAAACTACTGCAAGATCAAGGGACAAAGGTTTTTTGTGTTGTGTGTGTGTGTCTAGGTGGTTTTTTTTTTTTTTTTTTTTGGCTAGGCAGGTTTTGCTTGTTTGCTGTTACACAGAAACAAAACTGTTCCCATTTATTCAAAGATTTTGCTTTGAATCCTCCTATTAAAAACAAAGAGTTATAACACCGGGTTGGAATTATTTTTTACTATTCCCTGAGCCTAGCACATAGTAAAGGACCAATAAATAAAATCAATAAATGCTTATGGAATTAGTCAAAAATAACTAAGATTGAATATTTAGAACTGGAAAGGTTCACTGGCTTAGAGATGGAGAAGAATCACAAAGACTATCTAATCCAAACCTCTCATTTCATAGATGGGTAAAATAAGGCTAAAAAGTAAAGTCATTCACCTAAGGACACAGGAAGAAGCAATTGTGCTGGTGATTTGAACTCCCAACCCACTGTTCTTTCCACCACCCTTTGCTGATTCTCACCCAAGAAATCTTTCCAAACAGAAATTCTACTAGATTTTAAAAGAATGAATGGATTGTTAAAAACTTCATTGTCACCCATTGGGATGAGAACAGAAGTTTGGTAGTGAATGAGTCAGTGGAAAGAAAAGCTCTTGGGTCAGGAGGGCAAGAAGGGACCAATGTGGTATGTGGATAACAACTGGTGACACAGTACTAGTTCCTGCATTTTACTATCCTCCCTCCCCCTCCTTGTTTCCCATCACCCTGCTGCTCCCTTTCTCCTCTGCTACCTGTGCCTGCATCCTTGTAACCCATAAGTACTCCCTAGCTTGTGGCTTCCATTTCCCAGGAAGGTGCCACCATATTCCAGAAATCTGAGGAACAAACCCCCAAAGGGCCCATTCCAATTCTAAATACTTCGGCCTCTCTCTTGGCCCCATTCCCTCAATAATCAGCAATTACCTAGCATCTCCCATATGAAAGGGTTACCTCTGGAGTGCACTTCACAGTTTAGAAAAGTATTTACTTTTCTTCACAACCATCCAGTAGGGATAGTTAATGAGAATATGATCAGCTCTGTTTTATAGATACCGTAACTGTTTTATAGATGCAGTAACAATATGGCTACAGTAGATTCAACAAATATTTGTAGAATGAATAAGCTGAAGCTTGAGGATAGGAAGCGTGAACCCTAGTTACATTACACATAGTAACCAGATCTCACCTCAAATCACCTTTCTGCTCTGTAAGGATTCTCCCCATTTTAAGAACATGAGAAACAATTGTAGCAATAGGATTATCTCTATTTTACAAACTAAACTAACCATGAACATTAAGGCCCATTGAATGAAGTTAAGTGTCTTACCTAAAACCACATGGCTAGCAAGTGATGACGTTGGCACTGAGACTCCAGGTCCTCTGATTCCACATCCAGTGTTCATTCCACTCCATTTTGTGTTGGGGAGAAGGAATGCATCTCAGAAATATGGCTAGGAATCAGCAAGTTATTATAATAGAAAAAAATACTGGGCCCAAAGTCAGGAGGGCTGAATTCCAGGCCCACCTTCCTTGCCATATTACCTTAACTCAATTATTTGAATTTCCTCTAGGTCTCAGTTTCTCCCAATTATAAACTTGAGAAGTTAGGACTAGATTAGCTCTCAGGTCCATCTTTAAACTCTAGAAGTCCATCATCCTAAAATCTATCTCGCCTCTCTTCTTAGCACACAAAACTGGAGACCAGTCCTTCTGAGAATCAAACCTATAAGGTTGTCAGACAGGTTAACTTTGGACTTTTGCTCATTCAACTTTTCAAACGGCAAATTTTCCCACTGCTGTCATCTCTACCAAAGGATCAAAGCTGGAAAGGGCCTTACAGATGATATAGTCCAATTTCTTCATTTTATAGATGAGAAAATGGAGCCAGGAATGACTCACCTAAGATCATACAGCTAATGAGAGGTAGTCTGACAGATTTCTGTGCTGGAAGTAACCTTTGAGATCTAGTCCAACCCCAGTATTAGTGGTTCAGCCTTAGGGCAAGCTACTTCATTTTGGTGACTCAAACAAATCCCTAAGGCTTACCTAAATCATAGAGATTATAAAGAGGCAACTGCATTGGTAGAAGGAGTTTTCACACCAAGAGCACCCCATAAAAATGAAATCCTAGTTCCTTTGTATGTATATGGGACACCCTGCATATGCTCCCCTTTCCTGATTTACATATTATAATATATAAATGAGAAGGATTTAATTTTTAATAAAATAATATGTAAAATGAAAAAGGGAACTACAAAAGAAACTTATGGGATACATCAAACTCATTATGTAACACTAAATTTCTCAAACTTAGGTTATAGCTATAATAAAAACAAATGGTCAAAGGATGTGAACAGACTCTTCTCAAAAGAATTACAGAGAATTCATAACTACATTAAAAATGCTGCACATTATTAATAATTAGAAAAATGCAAATCAAAACAACCCTGAGGTTTCACCTCACAACTGACAAAGTAGCAAAAATGACAATAATTTGATGGGATTGTGGAATGAGAGGGATGCTAATACATTGTTGGTAGAACAGTGAATCAGTGTAAACTATTTTGGAAAGCAATTTGGACTTGTGCAAAGAAAGTGACTAAAATGACTTTACTTCATTATTGGGTTTAAACTCCGAGGAAGTAATAAATAAGAAGAAAACTTCCCATATACGCCGAAATATTTATAGCAGCACTTTGTGCAAAGTAAAGCATTTTTGGAAATAAAGTAGATGCCTGTCAGTTGGGAAATGGTTAAACAAATTGTGGTATATGAATATAAGTAAATATAAATATTTAATATGTTATTTACATATATTTACAGTTTTAAATATATAACTATAATTATATGTTTATATATACAAAACATATATAAATGTGCTATAAGAAATGATGTATGTGATAGAGAAGCATGAAAAGATCTGTACCAAGAAAACCTTATGTGTAGTGTCCACAATGTAAATGCAAAGACCAACAATATGTTAAAAAAAACCAAAATGATAAAGATGAATGAAGTAGGGTTCAAAGGAAGAGATGTGGCAAGACCCCACAAGCTACCTCTCTCTGGAGATAAGAGGTACACAGCTGTTAAGCACAGCACATGTTTTTGGACTTTTTCAAAGTATTGATCAGTACTGATTTTTTTTTTCCTCTCTCCTCCCCCCCTCCCTGGCAGGAAATATAACAACAACAAATAGCAACATATTTGTTATGTGGGTAGCTGTTTGAGAGAGGGAGGAGGAAAGATTCTGGATAAAACTATGATATAAATAAAAGAAGGCATCAATAAAAAATTGGCTCACATCAAAAGCAGACCCATTTTTAATGGCCTATTTTTATGCTTAACATTTATCCCCTTTCTTTCTCCCAGTTTTTTTTAATATTCTATTTTCTCATTTTGAAAAATTTGAGCATTTTAGGCTGACAGAATTGACTTTTCCCATAAAAAATAAAAATAAAAAAAAACCCTACTTTGAATACAAAATCTTGCCTCCTCTTCCAAACTAAGCTGTTGGTTTCAAGACAAAAACTGTCATATGACTCAGAAAAAAAGAAGCTGCTACTACTAGACTGATAATCCTGACCTAGAGAGCAGGGAAGCAGAGGGCTGGCTTTGGAGTCATGAGTCGAGACCTCACTGGGTACAGTTCTGTCCATGCTAGCCCTGAAACCCAGGGCAGATCACAAGCCCTTAGGTTCCCAGGCAATTTTTAAAGACTATAATATACAAACTATCTGCCTGATTATACCAGGAGAGGGAGTTTCCACACCAGAAATTCTCTATATCTTTACTCTATAGCAGAGGCTTATCTTGGATTGTGTGTAGACTCCTCTGGCAGTCTATGATGCCTAGGGACTCTTTTTTGGGAAGGGGAGTAGGGGTTGATTGAGTCTCCCTATCATAGCCATCATAGGAGCTTTGATCTGCTCCATATCCAACTCAGCCTGGTTTATATTCAATAACGGGGGGTGGGGGAAGCAAAAAGGATAATGAGGTTTGTATGTTTATTAATATAATAACATCTATTAATATAATAGGTTTATAATGAAAGACACGATGCAGGATCACTGCCTACAATGAGCATACACTATTTTGTAGGCTGCCATTCACTGATCCAAGTGCTTATCAGGGCAAACAAGAAGAGGCAGAACAGACTGACAATCAGTGTTTCTTCAATGATTATGTTCAAATAACAGCTATTTATCAACTCGATTTTTTATTTAAGTCACTTTTGATGACATTTAAGTTAAGTTAAAGGATAAAGAAAATTAAACCCACTCAACCGACCTTGAGGATTGCAAACTTCAAACTGGAAAGAAACTTAAGAAATCAGCTAGTACAATTATCTCATTGACCCACCTTAGAGACCATGTCCCAGAGGACACCTTTGCTGGCCTGACCCTCCAGGCCTACCATTTCTGGAAAGTCTCAGCTATATCATTCTACTCTCTTTCACAGCCTATGCCAAACCTAATGTAATCTTCATCTCTCCCCACTTTTCCCTTTCCGGTTTGGAAACCAAATTCAAATAATCTCTGCCAGTATTCCTGGATAGGGTGAGCTAATATAATTCCCTACTTACTAGACCAAGTGTCCTTCTCTGGCCACCATCCCCTACATATGTTGGTTTCCCTATTCAAATATAAGCTATTTGAACACAGAAATTGTCTTTGTTTTTGTATTTGGATCCTTAAAACTTAGCTCAGTTTTTGGTGTATATGCTTAACAATTTTTAAAAACCCATTTTACAGATGAGGATACTAAGACTCAAAAGGGTTAAGTGATGCAAATCCAGGACTCTAACTCAGATATTCTGATGACAAATATATCACTTTGTCCACTTTATAGCACCTGCTGCCTCTTTCTTGCCATCTTGAACAACCCAAAACTAAAGTCCTAAACATATCACTCAAAACAAAAACAAGAAAAGAGGTTATAATTAAACATGTCAGAGTACAAAGTCAATAATGGGCAAGCAGGAAGCTATAGTAGTTAAGATGGCAGGCTACATGACAAGTTCTCTTTCCAAATATTTTCAACCAGGCCCAACATATACCTGGTAAAGCAACTATATTCAGCACATCATTTTTCTTGGCTCAATTAAGTAGGTGACTCCAGAAAGAAAACTGGTATGCCAATCCACTATTGTACCAGGTCTACTTTTAGTAAAAAGAATGTTTATGGGGCAGATTTTGAAGGGAACCTTTAAAATGTGCATATCAGAGTAAATATTTCTTCTATTGCCATCCCCAAAATTCTTCATCCAAGAAGCACTTAAGGACGAGTAGAGGAAAATGAGAATAGTCAGTGTGAGAATTTAGAAGATCTTACCTCTCCCTCCAAAAAGTAGAAATAACTTGTATATCACAGAAACATAGAGAAGATAGATAGAGCCAACTTCTATTCCTGCCCTGTCCCTGCTAACACAAAGAAAAGTCATAGTGTCCCAGACTGGGATCAGAGGATTTAAATGCTGAAAGAGAATTTTGTGAGAATCTAGCGCAGTCCCCTTTACCCAGCGGAGGTGGATTCTGATCTCTGCTATTTTTACTCTAAATACATTCTTTCAGCTATGCCACAACCCAGAGAATGTTTCACTTCTGACACTACCCTTTGCTCCCTTTAATATAATAAATATGTATTAAAACTACAAAAGCACTGGGATAGACCCTGGGCATTCAAAGAGATAAAGCTATGTCCCTGCTATACTTCCTTCCACACATCTCTATGCATTCATTCAGCAGACAAATTAATAACCATATTTGCCCATCAGATTCTTAGGCCATGTGACATGAAGACCCATTTGGAAGAGGTACTAGTGTCCAACTTTTCAGTAGTCTGAATTAGAAGGGCAGCTCTCCTCAGACTCTTTCAAACCCCCCGCCCAAAAAAAATTAGTATAAACTAATAATCAAACAACATTCAAGAATACTCTTTTCCCTCATAATAAAAATTGCCTCCAGATCTAGAATTTCTTGGGATTTGAGTTTCCAGTATAGACTAGCAACTTTCTACAATTTTCTTAAGATGTTTATCTAGATCACTGACAAGTTAGGTCACAGCCAATAAATATCAAAGGAGAGTCTTGAACTTCCTGTCCCTAGTCATCATACCTCACACTGCCTCCCTCCCAAAGACATTCACTAATACTAGCCAGAAACCCAACATTGCCACTAAGAGCAAGGTCCATTTCAATCTCCTCTAGATTTTTTAAGCCCTTACTTTCCATCTTAGAATCAATACTAGGTATTATTTCCAAGGCAAAAGAGCACTAAGGGTAGGACAATGAAAGTTAAGTGACTTGCCCAGGGTCACACAGCTTGGAAGTGTTCCACTAGATCAGTGATGGGCAACCTTTTGAGTTTGGTGTGACAAAATTCACCAAAAAAAACGAGCATAACTGGGGTGGTGTGTCACTTCGAGAAAAAAGCCATAATTTCACGATATTTATAGTTTAAATAACAAAAAGTGTATAATTGTAATATATAACTGTATTTAATACACCAAAATAGGTAAATTAATATAGGTAGAATTATCATCTATATTGCACGGAGCAGCCATCACCGCAGTAGATCTTAGCAAATACAACGGACTCATAAATACTGCCCTACCGCAGCAAGCGTCTTCTAAATTTTTAGTTTGGGGTTCTTTTGTTTTTGCTTTTGTCTTTAGCAAATCGGAGTAATTCCTTCCCAACCCCCCAGAATGAAGGCAAGTCTCAGGGAAATCTTTAACTACTCCTATGCCAAGTAGAATAAGGGAATTCACATTTTTTGAGATCAATTAACACAAACAAAAATTGCACACACATATAGAAACATTCTAATACTCTATCTCCTTGTTTTGATTAGATTAATAATGCCCCACAAAAGCTTTCCTATCACACAAGTTTTGAATATTAGGAGAATCTGCTGGCATTTTTTTTTAAAGAAAAAGATTCTCCCTTCTTATCTCTAAAAACTTCAATCTTGAGAGAATAAAAATTTAATTATGGATCATGAAATTAATGGAATGAATCTCTTCCTTCTAAAACTAGATTAGGTGAAGAAAAGACTTTGACCCTCTCTACCTTCATCTAAGCTAACTCATTTTTATGGCCTGCTACTAAAAAGGGCAAACAAACACCAGTCAGTCTGTTGTCCTGATATCACCTCAGTTGTCAGCCAACTCAGGTTTTCAATAACTTGGGAGAGATAATGGAGGGCAGAAAGAATGTAGTATGGAGACAATTAAGTGGCTCAGTGGATTGAGAGGTAGGCCTAGGGACAGGAGGTCCTACATTCAAATCTGACCTCAAATATTTCCTAGCTATGCAACCTTCTTCTGCCACAGAACCAATATACAGTATTGATTCTAAGACAGAAGGTAAGAGTTAAAAAAAAGAATGTTGTATGTAAGATATAGCTAGAAGACTAGCTTGGTTGGAATATAGTGTTGCCAGAGGAAAATATGCTAAAAGACCGGTGGTATAGAAACATTAGCAAATACCAAGATCACAGAAAATCATAGAAAGGTATAAAAAATGACGCATGGTGAAGGACCAAGGAAACAAAATACAGAATGACAACAATAGAAATGGAAACAACAAAATGAGCTAAAATGAATGAACATTTTTAATGAATAAGTGTGGCCCTAAAAGTCAGGAAAAGGCATCACCCTCTTCTGTACAGAGGTGGGAGACTATGGGTCTAGAATACCGAATATAACATCAATTGCTTCCCTCTGTGTCTTGCTGATTTTCCTAATAACTTTGATTTTTTCCCCCTCATTTCATTATTCTTCAATATAAGGAGCATCTATGTGGGATACAGAATGAAGAGGAAAATGACAGGAAATGTAGGTGATGTAAAAACAAAAGATAGTAATTAAATTTATTTTTTGAAAAGACTGGTAAGATGGACTGGGACTAACCTACAAAGGCACTTTCTAGTAAGCAAGATTTTTTTTTTTGTTGAGTCTACAGCTTTATCGTGTCATTTTAAAGTATTCTTATCTTCTTTAAGTTCCCAAGAAAACTAACCAGCACAGACAGATGGGCATTTAATATTTCCTTTAGAGCAGTATTTCTTAACCTGTGGTTTGTGAACTTGTTTTTAAAAAATATTTTGAGAAGCTTATTTCAATATAATTAGTTTCCTTCATAATCCCATGTATGCATTTAAAAACAGGGTTTTAAGCTTGATATGGCTTCCTTCCTTTAAAGGCTTCACAAAGAGTCCACAAAACAAAAAAAGGTTAAGAATCTTGTCTTGGAGGAATATAGTAGATGACAGTTTAACAAAACTAGCCAGAAATTTTTTTTAAATCTCAATAAAATAAATAGGCATTCATCTTTCCCAAGAAACATCAGCGAATGATAATAACCTAAACACAGTACCTCTAAATAAACACACACACACACACAACACATACCTTTTTAAAATTAAGTACTATCATAGAAAGAAACCACATAAATAAAAATATTCAACAGCAGTACTTTTTCTGGTAGTTACCAACTAAAAACAAAGTGGTTGTCCATTATTGGGGAAAGACTAAACAAACAAACACAAATAGAATGGGGCATTGCTACACTTTTAAGAAACCACAAAGACAAAGAATTATAGAAATTTGCAAAGGCTTATGTGAATTGAGTGATATAGAGAAAACAGAGCCAGAAGAATCTTAAACACGGTGACTGTAATAATAACCCAAGTACAAAATGTTGCGTGTTATCAGGCTGAATGTAGCATATGCTTCCAGACCCAGATGCTGCACTAGTTTCACTTTAAAGTTTCTGTTTAACTTAACCAGGAGCCAGGGTTCAGTGGGGTTGGAACAAGAGGACATGATATAGCTAAATGACCAAAGTAAGAACAAATGACATCTTTGAAAGCCTTAAGAACTTTGATCAATGTAATTCTGAGGCTGATGATGAAGCATGCTATCTGCCCTCAGGACAGGGAGGTGGTAGACTCAATATGAACAATATGAACAAGCCTAATGTGGGAATCTGTTGTTTTGTGCTTAATCAATTGGTGGGGAGCAGGTAAAATAAAGAGAGAGGTAGGGATGGGATCCCCCCTCCACAAAAATGAGAGAACAGAAGACTAAAAGAAATCACAGATGAGCAGGATACGACATAATTGAAAGAAAAATTACCTTTCTCCCACTTCTACTGAAGCGATATAAAATCCAGAATTAACATTATGATTCTCTTCTTTACCAAGAACAAACCAGTGACAGTTTTCATTTTTCTTTCCTTCCACCAAAGAACAAAAAGCAGCAGAGCTGTGTATCAAGATCCTCAATGCCTCTGGAGCTATCAGAGACTTACTAAGAGATCAGGAAGAGCAAACAATTTAACGGTTTTAGTTCCGCTGAAATTGTTTTTTGTTTTGGCTGGCTCTGCTTCCCAAATAAGTCTCCTTTACATTATATCTAGGAAATACAAGGAGTTACAGCCTGTGTCTATATCTGGCTAATCAAGCCTTGTGTTACTAGTCCATGACCAGGTTCGGTGTCAGGAAATACCAGATTTTGCTACTCTAGCAACTCCCTTCTGATACTAGCCAACCCAGAATGCTCAATGACTTTAACTATTTGGATTAATATAAAGCTAAACTTAAAATAGGGAAGTTCATTCAGGGACATGTTCTGCTTGCCTTAAGATAATAACAACCAGGGTGTTAAGACAAAATTTCTTACCCTGTCCTGTTACAGCAGTCTTGGAAACTCTAGGTCAAGCCTGAATTGACCAGTCTTGAGAGCTACCATCACAACATTGTTGGAAGAAATACCTATGAGCTCACAGAGCCAAAATGACATGTAATCAAGTTTTTGAGCTAAAAGAAACAACAGAGGTCAACTAATCCAACCCCTTTACTTTATGGATGAGGAAACTGAGGCACAGACAGGTCAGGTAACTTGCCCATAGCCATATTAAGTAGTATCAAGCAAGAATTGCGATCTGAACCAAGTTCTTCTGACTCCAAAATTCAATGTTTTTTTCCACATTTCCATGACATAAGTATATTACCCGCAGATCAAAAGTTGCTAAATTTGGCCATTTCTATTTACAACACCAAAAGTTTCATGTTCTCCTATTTAGAGTGGTCTCAGTTATACTTAATGTTTTTTTACCAATAAAAATTCTTTCTGATTTTTACTAGTAACAGTTACCAAAATTTCTATAAATTTTGATTCATGAGGAAGAATATTTGCTCTTAGAAATTCTTCCTGCCAAGCTAAAACTGAATTACTAGAATACAATTTTAAACATGATAGAAAAATAAAAATACAGAAAGTGACTAGGAAAAAGATTTTAAGTCTTAGACAACAATAATTTGATAAGGGAGTTTAAATTTCTCTCCCTGACTATATAATATGTCCAAGTTACAACACAGTTCAAATACTACTGAATGTGTATGTGTCTACACATACAAAATATCAAATCAATTAAATGCTACAAAAATAAAATTTGTGCAAAATATAATTATGTAAAGCCACTATATCCACATTTGACTTCTAATATGTATTTTGTAGAGATGTCATATAGTTAACTGTTTTGTCTAAAATTATGGTTTTGTGGAATCGATCACAAGAGCAGAAAGTGCCTTTGGAATTTTGCTCTAAATAGGTGACAGACCAAATGACATTATATCTAAGAGCTCATGATATTAGGTGGGGTTTGGGTGTAATGTGTTAGGAGTGTTATTGCAAGCACCCCTGCAAAACACTGTCTGTCTAATCCTATTCTTATGGGCAGGGTGGTATAGTGGAAAAAAACCCTGTACTTGGCATTAGGACAGATTCGGTGTTAAAAGCTTACTTCTGATTCCATACTAACTTGGAATCCTTCGGCTTCTACAGGTATAGAATGGGGGCGAAGGAGACTGACAGTGCCTATCTTACTGGGCTATTATGAGTATCAGATGGTATACCTATTAACTCTTAAAGGGCTAGATAAATGCCAGATATTATTATTTAATAACCTAGACCTCATCAGAAAAGTACAATAGTGATCTGTAACAGGGACTGAAATCATGATGTAGCCAGGCACCACAAAATTCTATTATTCTACTGTTAGAATTGTCATCAAAACAGGATAGATTCCCCAAATCTGTCTTCATCATTATACCAGGCTATCATATATTAGTTTAAAAACACATCCACTCTCTCTAACTAGCTCCTAGAAAGGGGTCCCACCAAATGAGAGTCTAGAAATCAAATATGATAATATTTATAAAGCATAAAACACAGTAGCTGGCACAAAGTAGGTGCTTAATATGTTATTGTTCCCTTCCTCTTTTCCCTATTACTGTCCCATTTAATAGATGAAGAGACAAAGGGACAAAGATGTGAAGGAGTTTATCAAAGGATCAAAGAGGAGCAAATAATGGCAAAGCCCAGAATGAATTCTGAATCATTTTATAAGCTCTCTGGAAATGGAATCAGCTATGTTTCAAGGTAGCCAATTCCCACTAACTCCACAGAAGAAAAGGCTGGACTAGATGGCTTTCTATGATGAGATTCTGTGACTCTTTCTCACTGTGTTATATGAATGGAGTGTTTCTATTACATGTAAGCATTTATCCTGCCTATAATGGAGGAGAGAATCCCTGTACAAAAAAAGTCCAGAAAAGGCAAACTTCCTAGAGGAGGTTTCATTAGTCCTTTAAAGTAGCATCTTACTGCTTAATTTGCCCTATAACAAGTAGTAAATAGGAAAAGATCTGAACAATCTCAGTAGTCAGTCCTGGATAGCTAGGATGCCTGAATTTTCCTTTTGATAAACAAATCATGATAATAAGAGTCAAATAAACCAATATTTGGTATTCAAACAGCAATAGCTATTATCATTAAAAAAATCCCTTGGGGTAAGATTTCCCCCCCTTTTTTAAAATTAAAAATCCTCAGAGCAATTATTGACAAATCAGTCAACACAAGAAAAAGGGAAGGTGACTTAATAAATTTCTAAAGATCAAGTGTCTTCTTTAGCCCAAATGTGACCTTTCCTCACTCTGTCTTTAGATGAAAATCAGCAGAACAGCATACGTAGATGAAGTTCTCCAGCTCTGTGTCTTCTATTTTTTGCTAGTAATTTCCCAGACCATCTCCCATTCTTCATGCTCTCTAGAATATTCCATCATTTTACTCCCACCAATTTACTCAGGCTACTTATTAGCTAATCTCGAGTTTGTGGTCATACCCTTCAATGCCATACTCATTATCACCCTAGATTCTCTAACCTTCTTGATTTTCCAATCTTCATCTGAGGATCACAAGACTTGGCAACCGATTAGAAATTGCAGATGAAGAAAAGTGAAGACTGGAGGATTACTCTTAGATTTCAGTTTTATTATAAGCAATTCTGACTTGCAAATAAATTCAGTCAATTACCCATTCATAATTTGGTTCCTATATGCCAAAAGGGCTTTAAAAGATTACCTACCTTTTGATCCAGCCACACTATTGCTGGTTTTATACTCCAAAGAAATAATAAGGAAAAAGACTTGTACAAAAATATTTATAGCTGCACTTTGTGGTGGCAAAAAATTGGAAAATGAGGAGATGCCCTTAGATTGGGGAATGGCTGAACAAATTTTGGTATCTGTTGGTGATGGAATACTATTGTGCTCAAAGGAATAATGAATTGGAGGAATTTCATGTGAACTGGACTGACCTCCAGGAATTGATGCAATAAAAGG
The DNA here is from genome assembly GCF_016433145.1 of Gracilinanus agilis. Lineage (NCBI taxonomy): Eukaryota > Metazoa > Chordata > Mammalia > Didelphimorphia > Didelphidae > Gracilinanus > Gracilinanus agilis. Next base: position 127,820,400 of record NC_058135.1, read on the forward strand.
AGCAGAACCAGGAGAACCTTGTACACAGGGACTGATACATGGTGGCACAATAGAATATAATGGACTTCTGTACTAGGAGCAATACAATGATCCAAGATATTTCTGAGGGACTTATGAGAAAGAACTCTATCCACATCCAGAGAAAGAACTGTGGGAGCAGAAACACAGAAGAAAAACAACTGTTTGATCATATTAGTTGATGGGGATAAAGACTCTAAAAATCACCCTAGTGCAAATATCAATAATATGGAAATAGGTCTTGATCAATGACACATGTAAAACCCAGCGGAATTTCCCATTGGCAATGGTAGGGGGGTGGGGAGAGGGGAGGGAAAAAACATGAATCATGTAACCATGGAAAATTTTTCTTAATCAATAAAAAAAATTAAAAATATATATAAACTCATAATTTGGTTTCCATGGAACTGCTCTCCTTTGATTTCCCCTAACCTTCCTCCCTAAATGCCAAGTCCAATGGTTTTGTCCTCAGTATTCTCCCTGCCCTCTCTATAGCACTCTATACCACAAACTGCCATCTCTCTGATTCTTGAAACTCTCCTCTCCCAGAGCTTCCATAACCATGCTAAGATCATTTTGGTAGCCTCTTAACCAAGCTCCTGAGTCTTAATTAATTTCTGTTCTATCACCTCCACATTATCCATGCTGTACATGAAGCTGGTCTCCAAACAAACAAAACTGGTTCAAGAGGTAAGGGAATTGCCTAAGTCCACATACCACAAAAGGTAATGGCAGAATTGGAATGGGGACTAAGGTCTGTCCTGACAATTCTTGACCTCCACATCCAAATCAGTGAAACGTTTACTACCTCATCACATCAAAAAAAGAAAATGTGCCTACATGAGTATCATGCTGTTAGCAAAACTTTGGATCAACAATATAGCAATAACTTATGGCAGAAGATTTAAAAAACAAATACTTTCCCATAAATCCTTTGGTTCAAGTGCTAATAGATAACTGGTTGCTGAGAAGGACCTTATGACTATGTGTGATGCCCAAAATGCTAGAGAAGTCAAGTGTGTACCTTCAAGATGGAGTTATTACACAGCTTAAAGAGCATAAATCTTACAATTATATTCTTTGTCTCCTATGTAAGGAGTTAGCTGATATGGCAGGAAGGGATATATTTGGAGTGAAAAGTACCAGTTTCAAATCCTGGCTTTGACACTTGCTACCTGTGTGATTTGGGGCAAATTATTTAAATCCTCTGGGCTTCAGTCTCATCATCTATAAAATGAACAGGTTAGACTAAATGATAACCATAGTGCTCCACGGTCTCTGAAAATACACAAACGTGCTTTCTCTCCACAAAGAACAACAGAAAATTACTATTCAATAACTAGTGTTTCAATAATGCTTGCTTGTATTAAAGTTAAAAGTTTGCTTTATTCTTAGTGTTTCAAAGTGGGAAAGTTATAATGTCCTAAGATACATAGATTTTGCTAAAAAAGAATACTTAAAATAAAACTGACAATAGACTATTGCCTATAAAACTAGGAAAATGAAAGTGGATCTATCTAATATACTGGCAGTTGGGCTAGAAGAAGGAGGTAGGGAAATGGCAGGGGATGACTGTGTGATAAATGAAATGCTTTAAAAAAAATGTCCCTGACCAGGATGAATAGAGTAACTGCTCATGTTTCTATAGCTCTACATTTAAAAAAGCAATTTCTCTACAATAAATATATGAGACTAAAATGATTACCACCATTTTTCAGAGGAAGGAATTGAGACTCAGATAAATGATTTGCTCAGGAGAACTTAGGTCTTCAGCCTCAATGTCAAGTATTATTAAGCCTGAGAACACAACTACAATTGCTGAGGTAAAATAACAAATTCAATGTGCACTACCACAGATTGATAAGAAAATATTATAGCTTAGATATTGGGAAAGTAATAGATTTAAAAAAAAACTCAGTTCATTCTCTGGGCCTCTTTATACTTGTTTATAAGATTGTTAGGGGTTGGGAGTTGTACAAAATGATTTCTAAAGGTCCCATGAAACTCTACCATCTGATGGTTCAAGAAAAACTAGTTAAGAGGCATTTTTTACCCATTAACTATGTCACAAATCTTTGCTTTGACTCAAAACCAAGAGAAACTACAAAGATGGAAGTGACTCAAATTCTGCCGAGCTGGGTCTTTTCCTAGAACTCTGTTGTATTTATTTATCCCCTGCAATCAAACTTGTTTATTTTATGAAGGTTGTTCTGGCCTTTCCTGTCTGAGATAGAGCTATCCCTTATGCAAATGAAGTTTCTGCAGAAGGGGCAGATTTCTTCAAGTTGACCAGCAGAAATTATAACCCCCTTTGCCCTTTCCGACTACCTTGATCCTACCCATCTTTAAATACTACCAATCCTCACAGTAACATCTCAATAAAACAGATCAGAAATCAATGGTATTATATTTGCCCACATCCTCTCTGATGTAGAAGGAAGCAGCTGGGCTGGATAACCTTTCAGGCCTCTCCCAGCTTTAAGTCTATAATATTATGATCACTGTTTTTGACCTTGTATCTGATCATTTGGGGTGGGGTGGGGGTGTTTTCTATTACAAAACTATTTGGAAATGGCTAATAAAAACCATGTCAGATACCAAACCTGGCAAATGTAGAGGCCTGGCAACTTAGGTCAAACTGAACATTTGTATTCAAGCCACTTATAGAAAATGGAGAGGAAGAAAGTAATGAGATTTCAATCTGGCACACATAGGAGAATATCACTCATTTGCTGCTGCAGAAAGGCCAATCTGCCAGGGTAAGAGCAAGCCACAAATAAAAGTAGCATTAGGGAGACTGATTAACCCTAAATCTTCTATTCCCTTTATTGCTATCCATTTTCACAGGTTTTAAATTAGATTTGACCACTTTTTCTTCTTGGTTCTGTTCCTTCTCTTTGAACCTACCTCTCTCACTCTATCCAATTCTCCTCTCTGCAAAAAAGCCAGTCTTCACTTTTTGGCTGAGAATAGAACAGATGTGTTCTGGCTCTCTGAAAGAAAAAACCCCCAAAAGAAAGTGCCTCTAAGCCTTGCTCTATACCTCAGACCTGGCTGCCTAAAGGGCATGGACTATTATGATTTCATTTCAACATGTATAATCTTGGATCTCCCATCTTCCAATAATGCCCCACTGATTGAATTAGATGCAAGGTTTTTCTTTTTCACTGGCCCTCTTGGAAAAAAAAAATCAATTTCGATTTGCAAAAAACAAACAGATCTTTGGTTGTCAGACCTGACTTTCATTCAGATGACACCACGGGAGAGAAAAGAACAGTGTTATGCCAAATGACTTCCTGATTCTGTCTCTCCACCCTGCCCCCAACTTCACTGGACTGCAACAGGAAAATCTCAACAGCCCACAGGGTAATGAAAGAGAACCAGAATGAGTCAAGAAATTGGGAGTTCTGAGGCTGGATATGATGCTAACTAGCTACATGATCTCATCTTCTCAGACCAGTCATTTTATCTCTGCACCCCAAATACTTTCATCTGTAAAATGAGAGTAGTAGCAGGATGAAGGGAAGGGAAGTAAAAGGGGCAAGAGGGAGGGGGAAGAGACAGAGGGAGAAAGAGAAAGAAGGAGAGGGAAAAGAGAGGGAGAGAAAGAGAACACTGGATTCTGAGGACAAAGAACCAAAGCTGGGCTCTACCACTTATTATCTTTACCAGTGGGACCAGCATTACCTCTCTGATGGGTCTCAGTTTCCTCATCTATAAAATGAGGTCACTTCCAGCTCAAAAATTTCATGATCCTATGATAGAAAGAAATTGTCTTTGGAAAACCCCATTTTCAAAAGTTATAAGGATAATCCCCTCAGACTCAAATAGCTATTTCAACAAGACATTAATACTGAGATGTTATTACTTTAAAGTTCAGCACAGGAAATTCTTGGTCATACAAAATAAAGGGAGAAAGTCATTTGAGTTTTTGGAAGCTCTGAAATTTTCCCTCTTTTGCATTAGATTTATCATCCTATTTATGCTTCTCTTAAATTAGCATTAAAATTCATTTATTTGCCTTGAGCATTAACCAACTGAAAAGTAAGGCAAGTATTATCTCCTCAAAATTGTTTTTTAGTTGTTAAACTGGTCAAAAGAAAGGATTGAAAAACAATTATTCAGAAAACTTAATTGGGTCAGTCACTTTCAAAATTCTGACGAATTGGAACCAGAAAAATAGTGATTAAAAAAAAATCTCAGAATTCACAATCCCCACTTTGCCCAAAGATTCCTCCCATCTAGAATTATGTCAAACCAAGCATTTAATAAATAATTAAGTTAATTAGTATTTGCTATCTCTTCCTACACATCTTACAGTGAAGGTACAGTCAGAAAAGAAATAAGTGAGAGTACAAGAAGCCATGGACCTGGATAATCCATAAACTGGATAACCAGCCTTGAATAATTAAGAACTGGCTAAAGCCCAGTTAAAGATTGTTTTCTTTTCTCCTGGATTACTCATGCCGTAGAGTCAAACAAGTCTTTTTCTGCTTAAGACCTTGTCAACTAGATTTAAAACCAGTACAAGAGAAATAAAGTATGTGTCTTTCCTTCAGGTTACAGCAGATATATTTTAACCCCAACCCAATACGAAGCTAGCAACAACAGGAGGATTGAGGGCCAGAAGGCTCATAGAAAGATGCTCACTTTACTTTTCTCTGATGTATTAGGTACCAAATAGCCTTTGAGATCTTAGGAATTCTGAGATTTGGCACCCAGATCAATTTTGGAGGGGATGAATCAAGCCACTCCAGCATCAGTCTTCTTGACTACCAAGCTATTCAAAAAAATAATTATCTGACATCGCATTTCTCCTCTGAAATTCTCTGTAAAACCACTGTTGACAAATTAGAAAATATACCACCAAACCTTTTTTTCCTCTTTTAAAAACATAAGGTAGTATTCTGAGGAGTGTTGGACCTTTTTCATAAAATAAAGTCCTATACCATTCTCATTTCTGAAGAATAATGCCAAATTCCAGCTTAGCTGCCCCTGTAATATGGTTTAATTATGATGACTGAACTAATAGGCTGACATCATAGACTTTTACAGGCTGACCCCATGTCATCCTGATGTATCATTTTGCACCAGTTCAGTGCTGTAAATCAATTTAAGATCTCAAGCAGGTTGAAAAGGCTGGTAATGATGCTTTCTCTGCAGTCTCTGGGGACTCTACATTATACACAACTTACATTATTTATAAAGCTCAATGATGCCTCCATTAGCCTTGTAAGCCTACACAAATGAGCCCTTTTATACACACACAATACACAACTTGGACTGTATTATCCAGCCTGCTGCAGCTTAAATATGGCTGTCTAATTACACCCAAGTTTATTCCTTCTTTTCAATCATTTAGCTATTAAATTTCATCTTTAACCCAGAAATACTCACAAGCCAAGGAAGAATCTGAAATTCAGCACATCATCCTTTTTAATATTTAGGGAAATAGAATTTCCAGAGTCTCTAAAAAAGATACATTGGTTGAACTTAAGTGTTTTTTTTTTTTTTTAAGATTCCCATAATTACCTTTAAAAAATGTAACAAGTTGACATTTGTTTTTAAATGGCTGAAGTGGCCACTTTTTTTTAAATGCAGTGGTCATCAGATCTTCAAGGGTATAAAAGAAAAGGACACAGAGAAAAAAATGTATTTGGTTACATACCTATGGTTCGAGGGGTCAAAACCAAACCAAGGACAAATCCCCACCCTCAGGGGTAACTCAATCCTTCCTTGATCTTCTCTAGAGGTTTCTGCATCACCTAGCCCCAGAAAATCATCTCTGATGCCTCTAGTTACAGTTTAAGAATTGCAATATTACAAGCTGAGCACCACCTGCAGAGAAATATCAAATAACTACAAATGGGAAAGGATGGGAGTGGAGTGAGAGAAGCACTTAAAATCTGTATAATATATTTAAGCCCAGTACCCACAGACAAAAATGGCAGTGATGCAAGAACACTGGTGCCAACTGCAGTGAACCCTGATCCAACCTAGATTCCTTTTAAAAACATTGGTTCCACTAGAGCTCACCAGCCTTCAATAAAAGGTAAAGTGGTAATTAGAAATAAACAAGATGAAGATCAGCACAGTCTTCTCATTGTGTTACTGAAGTGAAGGCATGCCACCCCTGAAAACCAATTAGAAAGAGACATGTTCCGATAGAAAGCTGCTCTTTGATCCAGCTACTTAAAGAGTTTGTTTCGGGGACATCTAAGACAGGCCCAAATCATGTCACTCGGCATGTTTTGTACCATTTTTTAAACTTCAGCTCCAGGACAAAAAAAAAAAACACACAACCAGAAACATGCCAATTTTCATGGCAGGTCTAAAAAGCCATTGGCTTTTCTTAACAGATCTTTGAGCTGGGCCTCAACTTTCCGGGCCATGCCTTCAAGGAAATCAGGGTTTCAATCACATCTCCAAAATGTAGTGGGAAAAAATCCTGTTGTAGTAATCTTAAAGTCGGTCACCATTTGTTCCTCTTTCCCATAATACAACTAGGGGGAAAACCCTGTTCCTATAAATGCTTCCATATAGTAGGCATGTTGAAAAACAAGCCCACGTTTCTTTCTCCCAGTTTTCCCGTTCCCTCCCGCGTCTCCCCCCCCCCAACCCCCCTTACATAAACTACTAAGCGAAACACTAACAAAGGCTTGGGGGAGAGTAAATGACACAGTTGTTCTCGAGCAAACTTAGCAAATACACACGGAGGGAGACAATCGGATCTGGTCGAAAAGGATCCACGGGCGTGGGGGAGTGAGAAAAGGGGGAAAAGGAGAAAAAGGCTACCAAAATCAACTGCCGCCAAATCTTGGAATAAATTGGAGGGACTTCGAGTGCGAACTTTACTTGACCTCGACCCCAAGGATTGAACGGAGGGGCGAAAAAGGAAAACGGGAAGGGGAGGGCGGTAAAGAAAAGCTGAGTTTTCTTCCTTCTCTGTGATCCACACTTCGGAAAAGCTGGGAGCGCGAGAGAATGTGTGAGTGTGAGTGAGTGAGTGAGTGAGTGAGTGAGTGAGTGAGTGTGTGAGTGTGTGTGTGTGT
>NC_058135.1:127832392-127874508 GCF_016433145.1 Gracilinanus agilis
CTCTCTCTCTCTCTCTCTCTCTCTCTCTCTCTCTCTCTCTCTCTCTCTCTCTCTCTCTCTCTCTCTCTCTCTCTCCCTCTCTTTTTTTTTTTTTTACTATCTGTAATCCCCCCATCCCGAGTCTGTTGCCCCCCCCACCCCGTCCCGCCCTCCAGTATTTGCAGGGCCAGGTGCAAATAAAATATCCAGAATTAGTTGATCAGAGCCTTACCAAACTGGCTCCCTAGCTCAGTCCGCCCTCGAAGTCAATAGGTTTGGTTTCTGCCAAATCCAGGACCCACTTATTTCCCCACCTAACAAGGAGTGATGCGTGCAGCTAAGGAGACATTCCTCTAGAAAGCGAAAAAGCTACAAATTTGAGGGCATTTTTCTAACCCACTGGCGAGCCCTTCAGGGATGGCCGAACAGCTTGAGGCTTTACCTAGGCTTCGTAGACATTAAAAGTCCTCTTTACTCTGAAGCACTTTTCTCGGTCACGAGTTTGGAACCTGGCACGAAATCTCAGATATCTAAAACTCAGTGGAGACCCAATTCTTTCCAGGATTAATTACCCCCTAAATACTGAGCTAGGTGGTAGGAGCCTGAGTTGTAAAGACAAAACAAGAGCCAATCCCTGCCCTTAAGGAGCTTACTTTCTGCTCCCGGCATTCTAGAGTCTACAGATCTTTTTATCCTCGGTAGCTTGTGGAGAGGAGAGAGTTGAATCTCAGGATAAGTTTAAACAAAAAAAGTATAGTCACAGCTACGCGAAAGTATAAAGCAAATGTAATTAATGGCAACACTCAGTTCCTGCTTAAGAATTTTTTTTTCATCATTCACAGAAGATACAGCTTTTTTAAGGGTACTCCACCTCCACCCCTTAGAATCCCTAGCTTCTTTCAAATTAGTAAGGTACCAGAAGAGCAGCTCAAGCTCTTCACTTATAAAAATTACCTTCTGTTAATTTCAACTATATTTATATAGACGATACATTACATATTTATACTACATGTTTAGAATATAAACTGGAAACTCATTATGTCTTATATTTTTGTATCCACAGCGCTTGTGTCCTGAGCACAATAGGCACTTAATAACAAGTATGTTGCTGTTCATAAGATTTAGAGTTGGAAGGGATCCTCCGAAGTCATCATTCCATGCTGTCGGAAGGGCACTCTGGATTTCTATTGAAGGAAGACTTGGGTTCCAGTCCTAGCAGTGTTCAACACAGCCTGTCTAATCTTGTCTTCTTTCTGGGCCTTAGTCTACTTATCTATAAAGTGAAAGAGTTGTCTTAAGTGACCTCAAAAAATATTTTTTCTGCTCTCATCTGTGATACCATTATCTTATGACCTATGATATCTCATTACATTTTTTTGAACCTCTCTAATCTTTTAGAAGCTGTTCCTTATGTTATCAGAAATCTACCTACTATAATTTCTATGTATTATTCTAGTCTTGCCTATACTAGCCAAGCAGAAGGCTTACGTGTGACACTCCTCTGGGAAGACAACTATCATACTCCATTAAGTCCTTTCAAGAAAAATATTCTCAATTTTTTTCTTCTCTACCTCCTAGATGAGCACTATCTTCTAGCTAGAAAATGCTTGTCTGATTTTGGGCAAGATACTTCCTCACCTAGGGCCTCAGTTTCCTAATTGATAAAATGAGAAGATGGGTGGTGGTAGAGGAGACTCTCAAGTCCCTTGCAGGTTTAAATCTGTGATCCTGTGATCTGATATGCAACTTCCCTCTTTTTTTTCTTCTAGATAAGAAACCGGATCTAGAGAAGGGAAATCACTTGCTCATGATCTCACTGGTCATAATTATTGATGAATACCTAGCTTTATAAAAATAAATGCAAAGAATGTTTTAATTTTTAAAAAATAGAAAAATTAGGGGATTATGTGCATTACAAAATGATTCACCAGTGTTCCCTTAAATAGCAGCTCCCTGGCTACATTTAAATGTTTGTTTATAACAGCTTCCCAGGTGCATTTAAGTGTTAGTTTGAACTTAAATGGCTTCATAGGATAACTACTATGAGAAGGAATCCAGCAGTGATAACTATTTAGTTGGGGTTCTGGTGGGGGGTGAGGGTGCTGTTGAAAACATAGTTACTGGGAAAACCTAGAGAGGACAATACTACAATTCTAAACATATTGATGACTAATTGTCTACCTGGTTGATATAATTACATAATGACATTTATTGGCCTTAAGGATCCATACACATTCACAAAGTTCACCAAGCACGGATCTCTTCCCCCTTAATCCATAAAAATGATGTGTTCTCAGAACCCAGGTTAGCTGAAGGACTCTACACAAGTGAGAAGCCTCCTTTCATTATTCAAAATAATCATTCCCATTTTATCTATTCTGAAAATTCAGATCCTCTTTACAATAATTGCCCTCAAAGATCTTCTTTCTCAATGTCAAAATTTCACACTTAATTCTGAATTCTAGAAAAATAAATAATTTCATTATTTTTCTCAAATTTCTTCAATAAATACAGCTAAAGTAAAAATTTATATCAAATTTTCATTAATTCCCAATTTTCTGACACTCGCATGCATTTTGTAACTTCTACCTAACAGTATTATTAGTAGGATCCAAAGTTGCCTTTATCCTGATTGAAATATGAGCAATGTTCCCTCTACTTTCCTACTCTGTCTCTATCTCCATTCATATGTCCCTTTTCCTTTCTTCTTTCTCTTCTTTCCTCCTATCCCTTCTTCTTCCTTCTGTTTTTACTTGCCTTTCTTCTCTTCCTTCTTCTCCTTTTTCCTCTCTTTCTCTTGCCAATTTTTCCTGCTGAACCATCCACTGGATGAACCAGCATTTATTAAGCACCTACTATATGCTAAGCTTTGTGTTGGACTGGGAGAAACCAAGATAAAAATAGCAAACAAGTTTTCTTCACAGAGATTATATTTGACTGTAGAAATACAAGATATAAGCAAATAAGTATAAACATTATAATTTGAAAAGATCACTAACAAATAGGGGGATCAGGAAAAGCTTCTCATAGGAGCTGGAAAATAATAAAAATAATATGATAATAATGTTAGCGTTTATATAGTACTTTAAGTTTGCAAATCTTAACTCATTTTATCTTCACAGCAACTCTGGGAGGTAGGCACTATTAGTATACCCAATTCATATACGTGCTACTCACCTCATGCCACGGAGAGGCAAATGCACAGGCTTGAAATGCAGAGAAAGACATACATTTTTGGTCATGGCTAATGTGGGAATATGTTTTACTGGACTATGTAGATATATATTGACATTTTTTTTAATTGCTCAATTTGGGGAAGGGGAAGTAATGGGAGGAATAGTTAATTTAAAAAATATTTGTTTCTTGAAAGAAATTAACTTAAAAATGTTTATTAAAAAAAAGTATACCCACTTCATAGATGAAAAAACTGAAGCAGACAGGGCCACACAGCTAATAGATGTCTGAGGCCAGGTTTGAAATTGAGTTTTCCTGACTCTAAGTGCAGGACTCTCTAGCCCAGGGGTCGGCAAACTTTTTGGCCATGAGAGCCATAAACGCCACATTTTTTAAAATGTAATTTCATGAGAGCCGTACAGTGCTCACAGTGCGGCTCCTGTAACAGCGCCTGAAAAAAAAATTGACTTTATGGCTCCTGTAGAAAGAGCCATATGTTGCCAACCCCTGCTCTAGCCATCTAGCAACCCTAGAAGAATGAGAACTAAGCCTTTCAGTAAGCTCAGAATTCTAAGAGAGTCCATTACAGATATGAAGAACAGACCTGCCGTGCAAAAAAGTACCTGAGAGGAGATAGAATGATGAATTTCCTCCTCTACTTTCCACCCTTTTATCTTTTCTCAACCACACGTAAAAATGTCAATATTCTTATTTTTAAAATTGAGTTTAGAACACTTAGTTGACTCAAAGGATAGAGAGCCAGGCCTACTGATGAGAGGTCCTGGTTTTAAATCTAGCCTCAGACATTTTCTAATTGTGTGACCCTGGGCAAGTCACTTAATGCCCATTGCCTAGCCCTTACAGCTCTTCTACCTCAGAACCAACACACAGTATTGATTCAAAGGCAGAAAGTAAGAGTTAAAACAGCTGAGTGTGTAACAGATTGTTCACATCAAATCATTTAGGTATGATGCTCATTGCTACTGCATTCTTTTGTATCACTCAACCTGTGCTTTCAGTTCTTTTTCATATAGTCTGGTCTGGCATAGACTTTTCTTTATCAACTAGATGGTATCATAATATCAGTTGTCCATAAACTTATCTCTAAGGTAATCTCGTTTAACTTCTTCATTTTCCAGGGGAAGAAGCTGAGTTTTTGAGACATTTACGTTAAATCAAGTCATCAAGACCAGGGTACAATACCCTTTGGCCTATCCAAAATCTTAGCTCCACAGTTCTTTGGAAAAGATGGTCTTTTCAATTCAAGTAATCATCCTACTAACTTATTTTCTGGGAAATTCACTAAACATTTATTCCTTAGCAATAAAATTCTTGATTTCTCATTTGCATTCTTTCACTCAACTCTGGATAGAGAAGCATGGGAAAGATGGCATTCTCCTACCAAAGTCTTTTGCATATGTCCCTTCTTACACTCTCTTTTCTGTCTCCATAGAAGTCTTATATCTAAACTATTAGAAGAGCCTCCTAGGTATCTTAATCTCTCCCTGAATCCAATCCATCCTTCACAGGTATATAACCAGATTAATCTTCTAAAATTAAACTACTTTGATCATATCACTTGCTCCCAAAAAGAAATCTTCAAAGGTTTTCTAATCTGTCCAATAATGTTCAAATGCCTATAGCAGAAGTGTCAAACTCATGGCCAGCTGCAATCTCCAGAGTACTGTCTGAACCAGATTAAATTGGAATTGGAAAATGTTTAACAAAATAAATAAAAATACTATAAAGCATAAATAATGTTAATTTGTGGTTTTCTGAGTCAATATGCTGCCCACAGGCATCCATTTCTATTTGTATTTGATACCACTAGCCTACAGTATAAATTTCATGGTTAAGATCCCTAAGATTTAGCCTACTAGGAACACCCACCTTCCCCACCTCAAAACTTTCACTCACTTTTTTCTTCTGAATGCTCTACTACTGCCCTTACTCCCCCATGAATCCATCATACTTTTAAAATCTTCAAGGGAGAATTCACATAATAACACCATGATGACTTCTTTCCTGTTAACATCAACAAGGAAGAGAGTAGAGGCAGTATAGAGAAGCAAAATGCAGATGGACAAGGTACAGAAATGATTAAGAAAAGTCGAAGTCTATCTTGGGATATAGTGAAAGTAGGTGATTTGAAAAGGTTGATGTTTAGAAAGAAGATGCTATGTGTTTAGAGGATGGATAATAGTATCATAAGTTTAGAAAAGGAACGGATATTAGAAATCTGTCATCTATTCTAATCTCTTACTCCCTCTTTTTCTCTTCATGGGACTTAACTAAATATTCTAAACCTTAATTCAAACAGATCCTAGCAGGGAAAGCTTTTGATCTGAATCAAAAGGTCAGGACACTCAGGACAGCAAACATGTTTCACTACCTGAACATCAGCATCCACAAAAGTTCTGGATGAATGTAGCTAGAGATGACTTACACTCAGGGTCTCAGGCCCATCTTCTTTAGAGTTCAATTGAGCTCCTCAAATTTATAAATCTATCAGATGAAGTTTCTGGAGTGGCAGGACATCTTGCTATCTGCAATATGGACCTTGTCCTTGTCGATAAAGAAACCCACTTTGGAGGATGACTGGAACTCCCCAAACAGAGCTGAGATACCACTCATCCACATCAGATTCTTCACCTTATACTTGAAGAACAGTAGCTGGATATGGAACTCCTGTTTGATGATGTCCAAGAAGTTGGCCAGCTTGGCCACATGCATTATAGCGTAGACCTTCAGGAAGCTCATATGGTGAGGAGCTGGACCTCTGCTGCACTTGGTCCACAAATATCTTCAGCTGCTGCAGAAAGGGCTCCTTGTGGTAGTTGGGATACATATTGTAATAGTTGGACACAGGAGGGACAGAAACTTGGGGAAGGAGTAGCTGGAGAGCTCTTCATATACCCAAGGGTCTCCCTCCTGCATATACAGCATCTTGTCGCCTTATTTGTCAGGTAGCTACAGATGGATGCTCTTGTCAATGTACATGTGGTACTGTTATGTTGATAGTAACAGATAGTTTGGGGAAGCAGATAATTATGCCTGGGCCAGTGACCTCCAAGACACAGACACTGACTGACAGGCTTCAGTGAGAAGGGAGGGGGTTAGACACTCCTGGCTCTCAAACCCCTTCCCCCAAGCAGTTGGGTTTTCAGTTGGAAAATGGAGACTGATTGAGATACTTCTGGCCAAGTTTCCTTAGTGGCTGAACTCTAATGATATTCCCTTTCTTTAACTTATATCCCCATAGGTCTGATAGAGGAATAAGTAGAAGCTAGTTATCTAAATGTTGAGGACTGAAATGGATCTGATCTTCTTAAAACTGGCTGCTGAGTGGATTCAAGCTATGTGATAACTAGGAGCAGTGAGTATCCCCAAATAATTCCCAGGCACAGATATTGTAGGTAAAGCTTATATTAAGAAGGAAAGGGAAAAACTAGAGGATGTAATTGGGTTTAAGATGAGGAAAAGGATAACCCTGATCTGTTAGGTTGAAGCTGCCCTTCCCCCCCCCCCCCCACAGGAGGGGTGAAGGGCCTTTGGCTAAACTGGCTCTCTTGCTAATAGTGAATATTTCTAATCATTAAATCACTAGATAATTGTTGTATTGATGTTGGTAAGGACCAACCCTACTAAACACGCTAACTCCTGAGTAGAAACCACAATGGCTTAGCCACAATGGCCCTCTCAGGTGAACCCCCAAGTCAGGAGCAGTAAGCAGTGATCTGCCCACATAAACCCCCAGAAGCAACTGACCAACCCTTCTCAACTGTCCCCTCACCCAAAGTTCTCCAGGAGGGGTCCCCTGGAATTCTGGGTGAGGCTGACCCTGTATTTTGCTGGGATTCCATGCTGCCATTCTTTACATAACAGGTACACAGTCAGGGAGATGGCCAGCAGGAAACGCATCTGCTCATTCTGATTGTTGATCATCTCATACTTGTATGTTGCCTTCTGAAACATATTCATGGTCTTCTGAATGTAGAGCTGAATGTTGGCAAAGACATGGAGGGCATCCTGGTAATGGCACATCTTCAAGTAGGCAAACTCCACGTAGAAAGAGGTGGTGACCTGGCACTCAGGCACTGGGGAAATGCATGCTCTTCTTGTTCAGCTCACTGTTTTCCAGCACCACAAATGGGAGTGCATCCAGAGCAGCCTCACTGGCTGAAGTAGCCAAGCGTTTTAGAGAGGAAGAGACAGCCATACTTGATATCCCACACTCTCAGGATTGCCTCTGCTTGTGTAGACCTCTAGCTAGCTGCTGGATGATGCTGGATTTGTCTACTAGGGACTGAAGCAGTTCAGGACTCTGAGGACATTCCAGATCCTAGGGTTATACAAATGAGGAAACTGAGGCCTCAGTCAAATACTTCTTCAAGATCACACACATGAACACCAAACAGTAAAGATACATGACTGGACTTAGCTCACAACTCAGAACTCCCTGAATCAAGAAATCTACCAGCATTAGCCTCTCTGGTAGCAGGGATTATAGCTATGAGACCCCTTGTGCTCCTATTCAGGAACTGATAAATGGAGCTCAAGAGTATCATGGGGCTGTGTTGAGTAGTTTCAATAAAAATTTATGCTACACATTCTCAACAATGTTCTCACTGTCACAAGACAATCCCTTTACACCTCCCTAATTGATTTACTGTACCACTCACCACAGTTACTACTCCAAACCTTTTTGCCTCTCTTCAATCCTCCCCCTGCACTTCTATTCTCCCAGACTCCCAGATGAAAACCTGAACTCCTGCTCAACAGAAAAAAAATTGTCATTCTAGAGCTCAGAATTTTCTCTTTTTCTCTTCTCTAATCATTTAGACATTTTTCTATTATATCTTTTTTCACTCCTATTTCTGATAAGAGGGGATCTTTCCTCTTGCTGAGGTAAATCCTTTTACCTGCATCCTTGATCCCCTCCTCCCTTCTTGAACAGATTGTCCCATTTATCATCCCCATTCTCTCTTACATTCAATATCTTCCTATCTATTGGCCCTCTCCCTGATGTCCTAATATTATCCTTTAAACAAATCATTGTTTAATCCTGCTACTCTTGCTAATTTTCAACCTAAATATCTTTCCTTTCTTGGCTAAACATCTTGAGAAAGTCGGCTACAATCATCCCCTTAACTTGTCTCCTCTCATTTACTTTTGATTGTATTCTTTTTTTTTTTTACCCTTAACTTCTGTGAATTGGCTCCTAGGTGGAAGAGTGGTAAGGGTGGGCAATGGGGGTCAGGTGACTTGCCCAGGATCACACAGCTGGGAAGTGTCTGAGGCCAGATCCGAACCTAGGACCTCCTGTCTCTAGGCCTGGCTCTCAATCCACTGAGCTACCCAGCTGCCCCCTCTCATTTACTTTTCAACTCTCTAAAATCTGACTTCTGACATCATTACTCAAGAGAAGCTGTGTTCTCTAAAGTTAACGGTGATTTTTTAATTAATAAATCTAATGGCTTTTTCTCCAATTCTCATTCTTCTAGATTCCTCTGCCACATTCAATACCTTTAATGACCGTCTCCTACTGTAAATACTCTACTTTCTTAAGTTTTCTTGATACAGTTCTCTCATGATTCTATTTTTTTTAACCCTTACCTTCTGTCTTAGAATCAATACTATGCATTGGTTGTTCCAAGGCAGAAGAGCAGTAAGGGCTAGGCAATAAGGGTTAAGAGATTTGCCCAGGGTCACACAGCTAGGAAGTGTCTGAGACCAGATTCGAACCCAGGACCACCCATTTTTAGGCTTGGTTCTCAAACCACTGAGCCACCTAGCTGCCCCCTTCTTTATTCTGCCCTTCCCTTTATGACTGCTCCTTCTTACTCTCCTTTGCTAGATTGTCATTCTGGTTAAATCCACTAACCATGAATGTCCCTAAGATTTTGTCCAAGACCTTCTTATCTTCTCCTTTATATTGTCTCAGTTGACAATCTCATCATCTCCCATAAGTTAAATTATCATTTCTATGCAGACTATTGCAAGATATATATGGGAGTAGATATACTAGACCCCTATATATGATACAGATCACATATAAGGTGAATGCTAGTCTTACTTCTTCACCTGCTTTTTGGACATCTCAAACTCAGCATGTCCAAAAGATAACTCATTATCTGTTCTTTCCTCAAACTTTTCCCTCTTTCCAACTTTCCTGTTACTATCGAGCACACCACCCTCTTTCCAGATACCCAAGTTCAAAATCTAACAATCACCCTACATATCCATCATTTTCTCAAATCTTATTTCTGTCTTCACAACATCTCTTGTTTATGTCACCTTCTTCCCATTCACACAGCTGCCACCCAGCTGTAGGCTTCATTCCTTCTCTACATCATTATCGCAATACTCTTTCAGTTGGTATCCCTGACTAAAGTTTCTCTACTCTAATTTATTCTCCACTTGAGGTGGTTTTCTTAAAGAACAGGTCTGACTACATGACTTCAGTTCTCAATATTGTCCAAAGGCTTGTTATTAGTTCTAGGATAAAATATAAAGTCTTCTGGTCCAATTTCTTATATTCTTTAGTAGAAAATATCTAGTATACAATAAGCATGGTAACAGCCAATAAAGTGGTGCAATGGACCACCCATGGACCTAGAGTTAGGATGGCCTGAGTTCAAACTAGCCTCAGGCAGTTTCAAGTTGTGTGATCCTGGGCAAGTTATTTAACTGCAGTCTGCCTCAGTTTCTGAATCTGTAAAATTGAGATAATAATAGCACCTACCTCTCACTGCTTTTGTGAAGATAAAAATGTGTTAATATCTATAAAACCCTTTGCAAACCTTAAATAACTGTATAAATGCTAGCTATTATTGTTAGCTAAAGAAAGGGGGAGTTTTTGAACTTGGAATAAACATATATAGGTTCATACCATTGAATCTTTTTTTAACATGTAGATAATTTTTAATAATTGTTCTCTGGGGGGCAGCTGGGTAGCTCAGTGGATTGAGAGTCAGACCTAGAGATGGGAGATCCTAGGTTCAAACCTGGCCTCAGACACTTCCCAGCTGTGTGACCCTGGGCAAGTCACTTGACCCCCATTGCCCACCCTTACCAATCTTCTACCTACGAGCAGAACACAGAAATTAAGGGTTAAAAAAAAAGGGTTAAAAACAAGAAAAAAAATAATTGTTGTCTGACATTTTTCAATCCATGTTCTCTCCCTGCTTCCCTCCTACTGTTCTTCCTCCTTGAGACAGCAGGCAATATGATTTAGGTTTTACATGTACTATAATGCAGTACATATTTCCATGTTTGTCATGTTTTAAAGAAGACACATATTGCTTATACCAAAAAAAAAAAACAAAACTCACAAGGGAAGTCATTTGGAAAATAGTATGCTTCAAACTGCATTCAGACTCCATCAGTTCCTTCTGTGGCAGTGGATGGCTTTTCTCATCATGAATCCCTTCTGAGTTGTCTTGGATCTTTTAATTGCTGATAATAGTTATGCCATTCACAGTTGATCATCATACATTATTGCTGTTACTATTTACATTGTTCTCCTGGTTCTGCTCACTTCACTTTGTATCTCTTCATACAAGTCTTTCCAGGATTTTTGGTAATCATCCTATTCATCATTTCTTATGGTACAATAGTATTCCATCACCAACATGACCCCAACTTCTTCAGCTATTCCCCAATTGATGAGCATCCCTTCAGTTCCCTATTCTTTTCCCACCACAAAAAGGACTTCTAGAAATATTTTTGTACAGGTAGGTCCTTTCCTCTGATCTCTTTAGGGTATACAGAAATATTGTGTAATGATCAGTTGTGATAGACTTATCTGCTCTCAGCAATACAACAATCGAGGACAATTCTGAGGGTCTTAAGACAAAGAATGCTATCCATGAAAGAACTGTTGGATTAGGAATGCAGATGAAAGCATTCCATTTTTCACTTCAGTTTATTTGGGGTTTTATTTTGCAGTTTGGGTTTTATATGAGTAATCTCTTATAAAAATGAACAATATGGAAATAGGTTCTGCATGATAATACATAAGTAGCTCAGATCAGATTGCTTATCAGTTCTGGGAAGGGAGAAGAAAGGGAGGGAGACAATTTGGATCATATAACTTCATAAAACTTATGTGGAAAATTGTTATTATATGTAATTGGTAAGATCAAATATACTTACAAAAAGAAAAAAATTTCCCCCCTGAGTTAAAAAAGGGGGTACATATAGTTTTATGATCCTTTGGACAGAAGCCACTGTTTCTTAGCAAGGTCAGTCACCATAGAGCATTTTTTTCCTCTCCTTTTTAAAATATAATCCACTCTGGTAACCTAGATGCAACCTAAACCCATTTTCCTCATTTCAGCTAGCTGAGTGGGAGTCCCTTGTTTGAAGGACAACAGCTGACGGAGACCAGCCACTACTAAGGCTGCCATAAAACCACCACCAATGGTGAACACAGACTGGACCTGTGACTGTGTCCTAGTTGGGAGTCAGCACCGAGCAAAGGAGTCAATCAGATAAATGCCAGAAAATATATGGAATATACAGGCAAAATAACTGCAGGTGTGGTCTCATTTGGGACAGGAGCAAAAAGAACTTGAAAGACAATTTCACTAAGTTTGGGGGTGACATGGATTACATGACAAAAATAGATCTTACCACAGGAATGTCAAGAGGTTTTAAAGGGTTTATCATCTTTAAAGAATCTTCTAATGTTGAGACATTTTATAAAGAGATTGAGTGGATAGATAATTGAGCTTCAAAATGCTGTGGCCATGAAAAAACATCCTGGGAAAATCTTTGCTGGCAGACTTAATCTGGAAATTACAGAAGATAAAATCTGATAATACTTTCTAGAGATCAAATCCACTAAAGTTTCAATGGATCCAAAGATAAAAAAGAATAAGATTTGTATTCATCTTCTTTAAAAAAAAAACCTTTTTATTGACACCTTTGTAAAATCTCATCATAATTTTTCCAGTATCTTTCACACTCTTAGCATCATCTTATATAACAAACTATATTTTTAAAGACAAAAAAAGAGGAAGAAGAAAAAATCCAAAGAAAATCAATATATTGAAAAGATATGAAAACATATGTAATGCACAAGACTTAAATATATCCCGTCCCTGCAATGGGATCAGAACTATCTTCTCATATTTCTTCTTCTGGGCTATATTCTTTATAATTTTGCAATATTCACTTTTGATTTTTCTTTTCTTATAGTTGTTCTTTTTTTGCTTACATTGTTGTTGTACTCCCTGCATGTTCTTTCCATGACTGCTTACTTCCCTCTGCATCAGTTTATGTAGATCTTTTCACACTTTTCTGTATTTATCACATTCATCATTTCTTATGGTACATTAAAAGTCCGCTAAATTTATAAACAACAATTTATTTAGACATTCTCTAAATGATGGTCATCTACTTTGCTTTCAATCTTTACTGTCACAAAAATAATTGCTATAAATATTTTGGTGTATATGGGGATTTTTTTTTCATATCAATGGCCTCATTGGGGTATAAGCCTAGTAATAGAATGTCTAGGTCAAATCTAGATGTATGGATATTTTCATTACTTAATTTTAATAATTCCAAATTACTTTCCAAAATAGATGCCCTGATTCATAACTCTACAAACAATGCATTAGTGTGACCATCTTCCTACAATTACTCCAAGACTGACTATTCCTAAACTTTTAGTAGCAAAGACTATCAAATTTGATTGTTTCTCAATATTGCTATTACTTATTCATTTCCTCCTCTTCCCATGCCCTCTTTGTGTGTAATAGAATATCCTATTTTTCTTATTCATTTAAGTTTCTTTTGGTGTCCTATACTATTCACCCTCCTCTTTCCCACCCACCCCCTTATCATCTTAGACCATTTAGTATTCCAACCTCTCCTTGTGAATAATTCTTCTAATTACTATAATAGTGGATGCTATAATAGTGAATAGAGTTCACTACAGAGAATTACATATAACATTTCTCCATATAGGAATGCAAATAATTGGATCTTATTGAAGCCCTTAAAGAGGCAACTTTAAAAATAAGAGTTTTCTTTCTTTCCCCCTGTTTCTTATTTACCTTTTCATGTTTCTCTTGGTTTTTGTGGTTGCATATAGAACTTTCCATTTCTGTGCAAATACTTGGAAATCTTCTATCTTGTTGAATGCCTATACTTTCCCTTGGAAGTATATAGTCAGTTTTGATGGGTAAGTGATCCTTGGTTATAGACCCAGTTCTTTTGCCTTTCTGAATATCATATTCCAAGCCTTGCAGTCTTGTAGTATTGAGGCTGCCAGATCCTGTGTGATCCTGATTGGTGCTTCTTGATAGCTGAATTGTCTCTTTCTGGCTTCTTGTAAAATTCTTTCTTTTACTTGGAAGCTCTTGAATTTGGCTATTATATTCCTGGGAGTTGTCTTTTTAGGGTTAAGTGTAGAAGGTGATCTATGGATCCTTTCAATGTCTATATTACCCTCTTGTTGTATAACTTCAGGGAAATTTTGCTGAATAATTTCCTTCAGTATGGAGTCCAAATTCTATTAATTTCTGCTTTTTCAGGAAGACCGATGATTCTCAGATTATCTCTTCTAGACCTGTTTTCTTGATCTGTCAATTTCTCAGTGAGATATTTCATATTTCCTTCTATTTTATCAGTCTTTTGACTTTGCTTTATTTGTTCTTGTTGTCTTGAGAGATCATTGGCTTCTACTTGCCCAATTCTTGTCTTTAGAGACTGGTTTTCTGCTATAAGCTTTTGATTTTCCTTTTCAATTTGGTCTATCCTGTTTTTCAGCTGTTTGATTTTGGTCTCCAATTTGCTTATTAATTCTTTTGATTTGGGGGCATCTTTTTTCTAATTGCCCAATTCTAGCCTTTAGAGACTGGTTTTTGGCTATAATCTTTTGGTTTTCCTTTTGAATCTGGTCTGGTTGGTTCTTCAAGGCTTCCAGCTGGTCATTTCTGGTCTTCAATTTGCTTATCAATTCACCTGATTTCTGAGCCTCACTTTCTAATTGCAAAATTCTGCCTTTTAAACTGTTATTTTCTTGCCAGTTCTCTACCATCTTTCTCATAATCTCAGATTTGAACTCTTCAATAGCTTGTGACCAGTTTTCATTTTTTGGGGGAAGGTTTAGATATGATTACTTGTTTGTTCTCCTCTGTTATTTGCTTTGTTGTCTGGATTTTTTCTGTGTAAAAGTTGTTGATTGTTAAGGATTTCTTCTTGATCTTTCTCTTCTGGGGTTCTTGTCTCTGGCTTGCCATTGTTAGCCTAGCGCCCTCTCAGCTTTATCCTCATGCCCAGGTTCTGTCTGTGCTCTTTGGGCTCCTGAGGTCTCAGGTCTAGTTGTTCTTAGGGTCAAGCCTCCTGGCAGTCCCCTTGCTTGTTCCTTTGCCCAAAGCTCCTTTAGTAGTCTCAGGGCGCTGCTTCCACAGTCATGCACCCCTCTGCACTGGGTCCCCACTCAAGGTCCATGCCTGTGCTCAGGATCCATGTCTGCAGCTGTGACCGCGCCTGCGCTCAGGGTCCATGTTCAAAGTCCGCACATTCTTTAGCCTCTTGGGGTCTTCAGTCTTGCTGCTCTCAGGAGCAGGGCCTGGTGACCCCAGGTAGCTGCCAATGACTTAATGGGTGCCCCAAACTTGCTCTAAGTCTTTTGCATTGGCTTTGGAGTTGTAGGTAATGTGTGTGGGGAGGGGGTTGCTGAGCTCGCATTTTAGTGAGAGATGTTTCACCCCTTTATAGCTTGGAAATGCCCCAATTCCACATACATTCAATGCTGCACCCTGTTGTGGGGTCCCTTCATTCATCTGGATTTGTTTTTATGGCTTCTTGAGGAATCCTGTATGTGTGGGTTAGGAGAGGCTAAGCAAACTGCTTTTACTCTGCCACCATCTTAACCCAGAAGTCCCCCTAGTCTCATTTATTCATTCAATAGTTCTTTTACTTTCAAATTTATTAATTTCTCTTTTGGAGAACATTGTACACAGAGACTGATACACTGTGGTACAATCAAACATAGTGGACTTCCCTACTAGCAGCAATGCAGGAATCCAGAGCAAGGCTGAAGGACTTATGAGAAAGAAAACTAGCCACATTCAGAGGAAGAACTGTGGGTAGAGAAACACAGAAGAAAAGCAACTGCTTGAACACATGGGCTGATGGGGACATTATTGGGAATGTAGACACTAAATGATAACTCTAGTCCAACTATCAATAATATGGAATTAGGTCTTAATCAAGGATACATGTAAAACCCAGTGGAATTGTGCATTGGCTGAATGGGTTTAGGGGAGTTTGGGGGAGAGGAAAAGAACATGAAACCATGCAACTATGGGAAAATATTCAAAATAAAATTTTAAAAATATGAGGAAAAAATGTTTCCTTTGATTTTTAGGACTTCCAATTTAGTCTTTAATTAGGGATTTTAAATTTGTTCTTTTCCTAGTTTTTTTTTAGTTGCATGCCCAATTCATTAATTTGCTTTTCCTCTGTTTTATTGATAGAAGCATTCAGGGATATAAAAATTTCCCTGAGTACTCTTTTGGCTATATCCCATAAATTTTGATATGTCATCTCCTCATTATTATTCTCTTCAATGAAAAAAGTGTTTTTTTCCTATAATTTGTTCTTTGACCCACTAATTTTGAAGAATTAGATTACTAAGTTTCCAATTAATTTTTAATTTGCCTTTTCATGAACCCTTATTGATTATAATTTCTTTGCATTATGATCTGAAAATGTTGCATTTATTATTTCTGCTTTTCTATATTTGGTTGTGAAGTTTTTATGCCTTAGTATGTGGTCAGTCTTTTTATTACATCATGTATATGTACTGTGTGCTACTGAAAAGAAAGTATATTCCTTTTCATCTCTATTTACAATAGTAATTATAAGCAGAAATTTAAGGAATGGTTCTTTACTCATTAATAAAATATTCCTAATGAGACTACTTAGAAAAGGAGCTATATTTTACAACCTTATTCTTAGTCCTTCACATTCTGTTACTATATCACAGGATCTGAAATTCCTCCTTTGAACTGACTATTCTATTGTTATGTCTTAGTTTATATAGTGGATGGCACAGTGGATAGAGCACTGGGCTTGAAGTCAATAAATACTGGAGTTCAAATGTAATCTCAGACACTTACTAAGCTGTATGTTCTTGGGCAAATCCACTTAACCTTTGTTTGCCTCAATTAACTTAAATGTAAAATGGGGATACACCTAATTCCCAGTGTTGTTGTAAGGATTAAATGAGGTACTATTTGTAAAAAGCATTTAGCACAGTGTCTGAACATAGTATGTGCCATATAATAAATGCTTATTCTGTTCTCTGCCTTATTGTTTGTTATAAACCAAGCCTCCCAGCATCTCAAATAGAGGTTGCTTAGAAGTCTCAGAGAGATATTATTTCCAAGAAGTCTTTAGCAAATTCTACATTGTTTCAGTTTGGGATTCACAGTGTAATACAGTAAAAAAAAAGATCCAAGAAGGGAAATCCTGGAATCAGCTCCCTAGAGTCAATTGTTAAACTTTCATTCTGAATATTTATATCTTAGAAATTGGCGAACTATCCAGATCAGGCCTCGATTTATTGTTTTGTTGATTGTATAGATTTAAGAAAGTGAAAAAAATGTTAATAATGCAGATTAAACTTTAAAAATATATGTCTAGTATATATTATATTATACGCATTATTCTATTGTTTTTTTCAGTCTTGTCCAATTCTTTGTGAACTCATTTGGGGTTTGCTTGGCAGAGATAGTGGGGAGGTTTGCCAATTCCTTCTCCAGCTTACTTTATAGATGAGGAAACTGAGGCAAATAGAGGGTTAAGTGACTTGCCCAGGGTTATACAGCTAATGTTTGAAGCCAGTTATGAACTCAAGAAGATGAGTCTTGGTCAAAGTGTAGTGCCAAGTAAAGTACTATCTATCTTCTATGGGTGGAGGAAGCTGGTCTGAACCACCCCAGTCTTCCAACAATGCCTCCAATTCATGAGAACCAGAGGTCCTGAGGAGCAGCACAAGGCTATAGATGCTGCCACTATTTATTACAGTATTTATGGATTTCTTGACTATTTAATATATATAAAACCATGCTACTTTTTATGAGATTTTTATCTTTTTTGTCATTGATAAGGTTTTTAAGCATAGTGCCTCAACTCCATTTTTTTCATAAACTCTGTCATTTTTATTTTGCCATTCTGCATAGTATGGTGCTTTTTGAAAACTCATATGCCCTATTATAACAGAAATGATTTACAATAAAATTCAGTTATTAAAATACATATATTTTTAAAAACAAGTTCATTGAGTCTAGGTTAAGAAACCCTGTTCTAATCAATGCAGGAAAAAGTTCTGAGGAATATGAGCTTCTGTGAACTATTATGTAAAAAGTTACCAGCTATGGAAAAAGAATCCAGGTCTTGAAAAGGGATTTTTCCTCAACTGTTGGTAGTACAGGAAGGGGAGCTACTTGTCTCAGGGAAAGAATGAAGGCATTATGAGAAGAGAAGGGATAACTGGGATCTCCATTGCCCTGAGTGGTCTGTGTCCCGAGTAGCAGGTATGTGTGTTCCCTATATAAAAAAGCCCAGATTTATGGGGAATGTGGGGGATATTTAGAATGTTTTGTTACTTTGTATTTATATAAAAACTCAGCAAATGCTTTTGCATGGAACTATTTGCTTCTGCTATCTGACTATTAAAGACACATGCATTGGTTGGGGTTCAATGAGCTGTTGTCTTAGGAATTTGAACCCAGAATATCTTAAACTTGGGGTAATTATACTCAGGAGAGCCCAACCCATGAACATTAGTTGGGGTTAAATAGTCTAGAGAGCATGCTACAGATGGTAGAGATAATAAGAATAATTCATAGAAAAAGGAGATTGCGGTGAGCTACAGTAGTAGTAAGAGAAGGTATTATGGAGAAAGTAGAATGTGAACTGGGCCTCAAAACACTAGAGATTTCAGAAAAGTAGAGAAAGAAAGGGATTAAGGAGAAGGCATCCCAGATATAGAAGTAGAAACACCCAAGGTACATTTCTTTTCCCTTTCCCCTTTTCTCTTTTCTCTTTTTTCAAATTTCCTTTCTTTCCTTTATGTCTGCTGATGGCATCTGAGAGCATTATTCAACCCCTGGGGTAACAATCAAGGCTAAATAAGTTGCTATAGCCTTTCTGGATGTATTATTATTAGGTAGGGCATTTGGCAGCTGGAGAAAACATGATTCCTTCCAGAACTAAAATTCATAAAACCAAGTACCAGCAATAGAAATAGCATTTTAATAACCCACTGAGTACCTAGAGAAAATTATTTCTGTGTTGTGTCCAGAAAGTACCCAAGCTGGCATTCATTTGTGTTACTTTAAGTCCAAAAATGCTATTCGTCCACAGAAAATGACCTGCTTCCCTGAAGGGCTCTTCCATTTAACATAAGCAGAATTACCATGACTGATCTCATCTTCCTCCAGAAAGGATGTCTAAGGTTGCACCTTTGCTGCTGACACAAGGCATTCAAGTCTGTGGGTTTTTTCCTCCTCCAGTCAACCATTATGTACTCTGATTTGCATAATGTTTATAAAATTTTCTATTTTGGATTCAAGAAGCTCAGCAACCCATTATGTATGATTAAACCTGCCATAGTCGCATTCTAACTCAATATCCCAAGCTTACCATAACAGAAGAACCTATCAGATGATTAACTCTCAGGACTAGAGGAATCAAGGTATAGTAGAAAAAGAACTGAATCAGGGGAGCCTGGTTAAAGTAATCATAAACTAGGAGTGTTGAGGACTAAGGATGGATCCTGCCACTCACCTCTGGCCAGAGAGAGGAGGAACTTACAATCTAAAAGAAGAGAGACATTTTTCAATATGCCCAAAGGAGGAATTTGTTTTACTCAGCTATGGGTATGTTAAGAGTTGTTGTTTTTTTTTTTCTTTGTATTGGTTTTAAGGCAGAAGAGTGATGAGGGATAGGCAATGGGGGTTAAGTGACTTGCCAAGGTTCGCACAGCAAGGAAATATCTGAGGCTAGATTTGAACTGAGGAACTCCTGTCTCTGGGTGGCTCAACCCACTGAGCAAGCTTGCTGCCTCTGTTTTGAGAATTTTAAAAAATTGTTTAATTGGGAGAGGGACAGGGATTGGGAGAAAGAGATAAAAAATGCTTGTAACAGTGAATGAGTGAATGAAATGTATAAATAAAAGAATGACAAAGGACCACAAGTATCCTCAGACAAATGACAATGACTCCAGACAAAGTTAGTCTTCTTTGGTCTCCCAGAGAAGATAGTCTCTGACAGCTTCTAAAGGTATCTTCCAACTCTACATTCTATGAGGATAAATAATGAGCTAGAGAAGGCTGGAGTAGAATCTCTTTCTCCATATTCCTAAATATCTTCCCTGCTTCAACACTCAGGAATATCAGGACCATAATCTGATTGGGGTCACTCATATGAGCTCAAAAAACTATCTGCTGAGTAAATATGAAGGAGTATTTTTTTACCTTCTTGTTGACTACCCTGATTCTTCAAGCTCTCATGGCCCTGATTTTTGGACTTAGAACCTTACCAAAAAAAAAACAAAACAAAACAAAAAAAAAAAACTGGCCAATACAAAAGTATCTCCAACTGCTTTTCAGACGTATCAAACTGGAAGTCCAGTAAGACATCTTAAACGCAACTTGTCCAAAACAGAACTCCTCCTATTATTTCTTCCTAAATTCTCCCTCGTCTAAAATTCTCTATTACTGTCAAGGACACCATCATTCTTCTAAGTCCCCCATAAAGACAGCCTTGGTGTCATCTTGGACTTCATTCTCTTTCACCCCCATATCCAGTTTGTTGCCAAGATCTGTTAATTCCACCTTTGCTGCATCTCTCCAATACACCTCCCTCTCCCCTCTCATACTGCCACCACTCTGGTGCACACCTTAGTCACCTCAAGCTTAGACTATTTTACAATAGCTTATCAGTGGGCCTGCCTGCCTCAAGTTTCTGCCCACTTTAATCCATACTCCAATCAGCCTCCATTGTAATTTTCCTAAAGTTCAGGTCCCAAAATGCAACCACTTTAACCAATAGACTTCAATGGCTCTCTATAACTTTTAAGGCCAAAATACAGAATCTGTTTGCCATTCAAATCCCTTTATAACACCATTCCTCCCATCTCACCCACCTTTCTAGTCTTCTAACACCCTCTTTCCTGCCATATCCTCTTTGATCCAGAGATATTGGCCTTCTTGCTGTGCCATGAACAACAATGAGACACTCTACCTCTCTACTCCAGGTTTTCTCTTTTTCCCCTTCTCTCACCTACTGGTTTCCTTCAAGTCCTGACTAGAACCTCATCTTTTACAGGAAGCCTTTCCCAACCCCTCTTAATTCTAATGACCCTATCCCATTAATTAGTTCCTATTTATCCATTATGTGGCATATGTATGTATATTTATATTAGTCTGTCTGCCATCACTATTAAATTGTGAGCCTCCTGAAGACAAGGATTGTCTTTTGCCTCCTTTTGAATCCCCAGAGCTTAGCAGAGTGTTTGGTACAGAGGAAAAGTTTAATAAATGCTTATTAACTGGCCAACTGAATATATCTCCCAAGGAGAGTAACGTTCAAAAGGTTCTGGGCACACCAAAATGTCTATAGCAACACTTTTATGACAGCAAAAACAAAAACAAAAAAAAAAAGGGGGGGGGGAACAAAATGGAAGTCCATGGATTGAGAAGTGGCTAGAAAAATTGTGTGTCATGAACTATTTCCCAGAATTTATCTTAGTACCTCAAATATAGTAAGTACTTAATAAATGCTTGTTGAAGTGAATTATTATATCATAAAAAATGGCAAATATGAGTTCAGGAAAAAACCTGTGAAGATTTGTATGAAGTGATCTGGCCTCAGACACTTCCTAGCTAGGTGACCTTGGGCAAGTCACTTAGCCCCAGTTGCCTAGCCCTTACTGCTCTACTGCCTTGGAACCCATACTTGTATCAATTGTAAGATGGAAGGCAAGGGTTTAGAACAACAACAAAAAAGATTTGGATAATAAAAACAAAGAAGGCAGAAACAGCAGGATGCACTCAGCTATAAAAGAAATCCAAAGAACAGCAAGAGAAACTCAGCTCTGAGTCACTGAAATGACCAATATTGGTTTCTCTAAATGAATCATGAAATGGACTTTTCAAGAGAGAGTTTAGAGACTGTATGAAATGTTACCAGGCATGTTTCCTCTTGGGGTTGGTTTTCTTTTTTAAATATTTTTTAAACATGTATTCTACAATCTCCCACAATCACAGTTTTCTTTGACTTTTTCTTTTTCAGTCAAGGCAGGGGCTATATCTGGAAATGACAAATATAGAAAACATTTTTTTGTGATGCCGTCTTCTGTTAACTTTTGACCAAAAAACAAGTGCTGATTTAAATTGGTTACCACCTTTCTCTTCATTGTTCCACCCCTATAATTAATTAGCTGACCATCCAGAGAACAAATATCATTAAGATCTACTGAATCATTCAAAATGCCAGTGGCTCAGTGACCTCAATACCACTGGTCCTGCCCTCATTGGCACTCATTATACCCTCCCATTCTATGTTATTCTTCTTGTCTATATCTTTCCATAGAAAATCTACCCAACCCATCAGAGGCCTTTCTCTGGTTCCTTTAATATCAAGACTGAGTATAGCACTGCCTACTTCTTCTTTCACTCATATAATTTTTTCTTTAAAAAAAACAACAACAAACCCTTATTTTCTTTCTTAGAATCAATACTAAGTATAGTTTCCAAGGCAGAAGAGCAGCAAGGGCTAGGCTATTGGGGTTAAGTGACTTTCCCAAAGTCACCTAGCTAGGAAGTATCTGGGGTCAGATTTGAACCCAGGACCTCCAATCTCCAGGTACAGTGCTCCATCTACTGAGACACCTTACTGCCCCACTCATACACTTTATAATGCATTTCATTCCATTTCTCTTATCGTTATTTGTCCTTCATTTTCAAAGAGGACCAATGATATCATGGGATGATGTCTTGATTTGCAAGTGAATTGGATTTAAGTGAGGCAGAGTTTAACTAAGTCCTCAACCTCATTCTCTCTTCCAGAGTCCTCAAACTCCAGTGGCAAGACAAAAATCAGGAGAACTGGCAATGGCCCAGGATGCAGTGGGTAACCTGGGTATCTTCAATGTGTTGACCAAGCTCTAAGGACTCCACAATTCCTGCTTTGCCACCTTCGTGGGCACTGGAAAGGAGTCTTCCCATGCTTCAGGTAGACATCTCTCTAACTCTCTGACTGGTTTAGCCTCGTGTCCCAAGATAATTCTATCAGGATATGGCTGCTGAGCATGCTACAGCTTCTTGGAATTACAGGTGAGAGCTGGGTGAAGGGTGGACACCAAAGGTGGAGGAGCAGCCCCATAAGCCCTCATACAGCACTCCCCATATAGCCCAGATCACGATACATTTCTGATACTGATGAGGCTAATAATAATCGCTGGCATTTATATAGCACTTCAAGGTTTGCAAATATTATTTTATTTGACCTATGCAACAACTCTGTGCTAGGATTGCCCCCATTTTATGGATGAGGAAGCTGAGGCAAATAGAGAGTGAGTGATTTATTCAGGACCACAATGACTGCTAGTGTCTGGAGCTGGATTTTAGCTCATATCTTCTTGATTCCAAGTCCAGCACTCTTTTTATTTTGCCAGTCAATATGTGGTGACACTTATCTGATTGATACTAGTAGCTGATATTCCAATACTACTTTAAAGTTTGGACAGCTTTTTTTGAATACATTATCTCATTTGGGCCTCACAAATGGCTTTCTTTTGCCTCCAGGAGCAAATACGTTAAAGCTCTTTTGGCATTCAAAGCCCCATATAACCTAGCCCAGAGATGGCAAGCCTGGGAGCCCCAAGGCTTAGGCCAGACAGGGGAGGGGGAAAGCATTCCCATTGGGCTGCTGGGCAAAGGGGCTGGTTATATAAGAAATGTCCCCTCCACCATATGTGCCATGGGTTTGCCAACACAGACCTGGCCCCTTACTCCCTTTCCAGTCTTCTTATATGTTACTCCCCAACATGTATCCCTTGATCCAGTGACACTGACTTCTCCTATGTTCCACAAACAAGACTTCCTATCTTCTAGCTCTTTTGCTGTCCTCCATGTTTTCCTTCCTCTGTTCTGACTACTTT
Organism: Gracilinanus agilis; assembly: GCF_016433145.1. Taxonomy (NCBI): domain Eukaryota; kingdom Metazoa; phylum Chordata; class Mammalia; order Didelphimorphia; family Didelphidae; genus Gracilinanus; species Gracilinanus agilis. Next base: position 127,855,740 of record NC_058135.1, read on the forward strand.
CCCTGGCTTTCTTTAAGTCCCAACTAAAATCCCATCTTCTACAAGAAGCCTGTCCCAATCCCTCTTAATTCCAGTGCCTTCCCTCTATTAATTATGTCTTGCTTCTCCTGTAGATAGCTTGCTTTTTATATATTTCTTTCATGCTTTCTCCCCCATTAGATTATAAACTCCTTGAGGGCAGGGGGCGTCTTTTGCCTATTTTTGTATTCCCAGCTCTTAGCCCAATATCTGGCACATACTACGCCCTTAATAAATGTTTATTGATTGATCCTCAAAATATGGCAATAATATCCTTAGGACCTCTCTCACAGAGTTGTTCTGAGCTCAGGTGAGATAATATGTAGAAAATGCTTTGTAACCTTTTTTAAAGGACTAGGCTAATTTCAGGTATTAATACTTTGAACTAGACCTGCGATTTCATGGGGATAGGAGTTTCTCCACTGAAGACAAACGCCCTCAACTGATACAGATGACCAAGTTCTCTGCAAGTCATAGTTTTAGAGAGTTCCTGAAGGGATATAGAGAGGTCACAGTATCACAAAACCTGCATGTGTCAGAGGTGGGACATCAGTCTAGGTCTTCTTGACCTTGAGGTCTGTTTTCTATCCAGCTCAACGTGAAACTTCTAAACCACTCTTGTTATTCCCCTCTACTTTCTGTCTTTGTTTTTAAATTCTTTTTTCAGTCTTATATAACTGTGTGTGACTTCTTCGGGGGCTGTCTTTATGAAGAGCCAGGGGTGCCTTGTCATTTCCTTCTCAGGTCATTTAACAGATGAGGAAACTGAGGTAAACAGAGCTAAGTGACTTGCCCAGGGTCACTCAACTAGGAAGTGTCTGAGGCCAGATTTGAACTCAGGTTTTCCTGACTTCAGACCTGACTCTTTACATACGGTGCCACCTATGAAATGGTACCTCTCTATGGTAGACTATATTTTGTCTGAATAGACTATTGCTTCCTTCTGTAACAATTGTCTTTTCAAATGAAATAACCCACCACAGAGAGGGATTGTTTCATTAAAGAATAACTAATTTTTATACTATTATCCCTGTTCATTTGGAAATATTATGATATTTAGCAAGGTTTAGGCTGTTTACAACATTATATAACTAATTTGTCTTATTGAAATGTTTTTGAAAAGTTGGCAGAAAAATAAGTCTTTCTCAGGTCCTTCAGCTGCCAGTTCTCTACTTCTCAAACTAATTTGTATTTATATGTATTTATTCTCTTTATATTTATTCTATATACATGAACATACTTGTATATTCTTTTATAAAATAAACCTTTATGTTTCATCTGAGAATTAATACTGTGTATTGGTTCCAGGAAGAAGAGCAGTAAGGGTGAGGCAATGAGTATTAAGTGACCTGCCCAGGGCCACATAGCTGGGAAGCGTCTAAGGACAGATTTGAACCCAGGGTTTCCTAGTTGTAGGCTTGGCTTTGTAACATGGAGATTGCAGGGTGGAATTCCTGCAAGATACAGGGTCAAGCCTCAACCCAGAATTCCAGCCCACCCCCACCCCAGAACTCTGGGTGAGAGGGCAGTTTGGGGCAGTTAGGGGCAGTTGATTCCTGGGAGTTGAAGTGAGCAGGTCACTCTGTTTGCTGATCCCAGATTTTGGGGCTCTTGAGAGCTGTCAACCTTGCTTTAGCCTAAATAGACCTACAATTAACCTCCCTAATACTTCAAATTAGTTATTTAGACCTTAGGAGAAGATTATCTATTAGGTTAGAGAGCTAAATAGCTAACCAAGTTACCTTTCCCCTCTGGGGAGAGGGGCTGCTTGGACCTAACAGTTTAGGGCTCCCCTGACCTTATTCTATCCTTGACAAAACCTCCCTCCCTTTCCCTTCCTCACTTATCAGTAAACCTTCATCTTTTGGGAGCAGTGCTGGGCTATTATTTTGGGAATACTCACAACCTCCTTCAAGCTTAGTTCCTTCAGCTGTGTGACCCATACAAGTCAGATCCTCCTTCTGTCCCTGATAATTTCATGACATCAAGCTTCTCCTAATTTCCCCTAATCAAACCTGTGGGGAAATAAGTTGAGAAAAGTCAATATCTTTAAGAGACTAGCCTTCCCTAGCCTTGCCAGAACACATCAGATCAACCACTATTTCCAACTGATTTCTAACTGCTTGTTGGGAGGGGGGAGAAAGGAGCACTGAGCTAGATTGTGCCCCTCCCTTTTCACTCAAGCCTGTCAGTGGGGGAGGAGTGAGTCCAGCAGGTTACTGACCACTGGCATAACTACACCTTCCCACAAATATCACTGTAAAAACCAACATAACAGCTCTCAATCCACTGAGCCACCTAGCTGCCCCCCCCCCCCACATATATATTTCAATGTATACATCTTGTGAGTAAGGATTATCTGATTCTTTGCATTTATACTGCCAGCACCAAGTACAGTGCCTGGCCCATGCTTGGTTGTCCTTCCTACTCAGAGGGTTCCAAAATGACATCATTGGTGCTTTCTTTTGACTCTTGCATAAATTGGATTTAATTAATGCTTGTTGAATAATGCTTGTTACCTTGGGCAAGTCATTTATCTACTCAATGCCTGGGATTCTATCTCTAAGACCAAAACTTACAAAGATTGCTTAACTGCCTCAGTGGAAGAGTTTTCCACAATGAAACCATAGGTCTTGACCAAATATACACACAAGCATATACCTAGATAGCCATATACATATATAAAACATCCAAATATATAGATATTAACATATCGGATCCAAGGACACACATATATATACAAATATATATGCTTATATATTTATGCTTATTTTTAATGGCAAAAGCAAAAACATACATGTTGAAGAAGTTACAAAAAAGTATAAAGGATTTACTCTTTACCTCTTTAGGTGATGTTGAGAAGTTCCTCCAGAAATTTTAAGAGCAGAGCCTTTCAAAGTCAAGTGTGCCAGATTTGGAGGCTTCCTTCCCTGGCATCTGAGAAGAGAGTTAGTTATGTATAAATGGAGATTTGAACCTTGGACTTCATCCCCCATAAGTCCTTACTTTTCCCAAAATTCCCTTTAATCTCTCTTGCGCCTCCACCTTTGCGTGGTCACATTATTGTTTTATATTTGGCTGTAACTCCTCCCTCTTCCTCTTTTGTTCCTGGGAGCGGGCTGGTGAGAAACCTTTTAGTTAGGTCTCTGTTAGTTTATTATTAATAAAATATTTATAAATATAATATTTAGTATTTTGCATATTAATTTTAATCTCCACATTTTGTTATGAAGAAAGAATACAGCTCTTAAAAGCGATTAATTTTTTTGCCATTTTCCCTTGAGGGACAGATGGGATTTCTTTTCTCCCTTTCTCACCCAAACTTGTGAGTATGAATCAGGGGTAAGGAGTAAGCTTTGGGGAGAAGGAGCTCCATACAATATATAACATTGTAATTTCATAGAAAGTAGAAAACCGTTGAGAGATAATCTAGACTTATTCCCACCCCATTTTATCTATGAAGGCACAGAGAGATAAACACCCAAAGTCAGGCAGCTACTTTGTGGCAGAGCCGGAATCCAAACCTGGGCCCGGTGGTTCCCAATCCAAGGGACCCTGTCTTTACTGCCATATTGCCTATAGGCTCCACCTTCCTCCCCCAGCTCTAACAATGCCAATAATGTCAAGTGTGAAAAACCAGGGCCCAGTCAGTCTGCCTCCTTGGAAAAGTTCCTTCTCACACATTTTTTAATGGCTCTTTCACAAACAACCCAATGTATACAAGCTGTAAAACTTTACCATCCACAATGTTTTACTTCTATTTTCACTGTGGTGAGAACCTAGCCTACAGGGTTAACTTTCCCATATGCCTTTTACACAGAGATGGTTTCTGGGGCCCGCAAAAGTCTTTCTTCTCCTCATCTTCCAAACCAGCCTCTTTCAAAGCTCAGGCTTCTGCACAAATCTCTCCAGTCTTGGATAAACTAGATGATCAGTGACTCTACCTTGAAATTTTTTCCCTTATTCTAAGGCCTAATTCAGTACAGAACCAGTTTATAATTCAGAATTTTTTTTTGTTTCATTTCGACGTCTATCTGTCATTTCACTGGCATAGAGGAGACTTAATAAGAAACTTCTAATTCTAACGCAGGTTGGTACCTGCTCTGAAATATGGAGTCTTATCTGGGGGCCCTGAAAGGCTAAATGCCCATGTTCAGCCCACCCTTAGTGTCAGAAGGGAGAAATAAATTCAAGTCTTCTTTACTACTCTAAAAAAATTTTCAGTTTTGTTCTCTATAGGTATAGGGAGCCCCCGAGAGGTAATATCTTTTACTAAGTCAGCACCTTCTTTGTGGCGGACTCCCAAAGGGTTGCCTGGGACATTTAAAGAGCAAGAGATGTGTCTGTCTGAGGTCCCAGTCACACAGTCAGTCAGTATATGGTGCAAGTGAGGTAGGACTTAAAGTTGAGTCTTCTTGACTCTGGGACAGCTCTCCATCCTCTACTCCACATTGTCTTTATAGTGATATTATTCTTTAAATTAAAAATATATAAATAATGGAAGCCAGCTAGGTGGCTCAGGGGATAGAGAGCTGAAGATAGAAAATCCAAGCTTCAAAAATGGCCTCAGACACTTCCTAGTTGTGTGACCCTAGGCAAGTCACCTAACCTCATTTTCCTATCTCTTACCACTCTTCTGTCTTATACTTAGTATCAGTTCTAAGACAAAAGGTAAGTACACACATACATACATATATGATAATCTTACGTATATAATATATTAAATATTTTATAATATGTCTAAAAATTATAGTGGATATTCTGTTTATAGCTCATAAAGTAGTTGACATACTCAGTGTAAGGAGGAGGCCCTAGTCCAACAGACCAGGGAAACTTGCCCCCATTTATATTTTTTAAAAGGGGCTGCTAGATTGGCTCAGTGGATAGTGTTGGTCCTGGAATCAGGACAGCTCATCTTCCCGAGTTCAAATCTGGCCTCAGACACTGTTTGATACTGGGCAAATCACTTAACCTTGTTTGCCTCAGTTTTCTCATCTGTCAAATGAGCTGGAGAAAGAAATGGCAAACCATTCTAGAATCTTTGTCCAGAAAACCCCAAATGGGGTTACAAAAAGTCAGACATGATTAAAACAAATGAACAGCAAAAATATTTAAGAGAATTTTATTTAATTTTTAATTTTTATTTTGAATATTTTCCTCTAGTTAGATATTTCATGCTCTTTCCCTCTCTCCCAAGCCCCCCTAACCCCCCTTAGCCGACGCACAATTCCATTGGGTTTTACATGTGTCATTGATCATATTATCATATTATCATATTATTGATAATTGGACTAGAGGTATTGTTTAGTGTCTACACCCCCAATAATATCCCCAACAGCCCATGTGTTCAAGCAGTTGTTTTTCTTCTGTGTTTCTCTTCCCACAGTTCTTCCTCTGAATGTGGCTAGTTTTCTTTTTAAGAGAATTTTAAATGTCAGAATTTGAAAAGGAGGGAACGAGTTTGGCAGTCAGATTCAGAAAGTTAACATCCACTGAATTATTTTGAGAATGTATACAATATGCATTCCCTGGTTTTACATCATGAACACAATTTTTCTTAGACCCAAACATTTGATGTGATTCATTCAAAGAAATAATTACATGCAATCTTTTCATTAATGATCCAGATCTCACAGCCAGACTCCCTGTACTCAGAGCTCTTGCTTTCTGTCTATACAATGACCCTATTTTAGTTGGTTTCTCACTCTCCCTGCACCATACACTCAGTAGCATAAACCAGAACAGATAAACTCATAAGAATTCATTCCTGAACTAATAATGGAACTCCATGGGAAAGGTGATTTGCTTTCTCAAATTCATGTTACCCTTTACTTTTTATAAAGTTAGGTTAAAGGGGAGAAGGGAGGGAGGAAGAAAAGCTGAATCCTAAAATGTCAGAAAAAAAATTGTTTCTACATGTAAATAAAAAAATTAATTTAAAAAATAAAGCTAGGCAAAACCCTTTCTATGAAACCTCTGGATTCATAGGTTTATGAACCTATGGTGAAATACCATATCATGATTATTAAAGACCTGCTTGAGTATTTTGTGGATTAATTAACAGGGCTCTTTACTTTTCCCATCTCATATTGCCAATTAGCTGGCTTTCCCCACTAAATTTAGCTACCTTAACAAAGGAGAAAAGTGGGAAAATGGAATGTGTTCAGTCTATCCAGTTAGCCACTTTTAATGGCTTTGGGTACAAGACTCGAAGGAGTTTGTAGTTGAAAATAATGACAAAACTAAATATAGAGCATCTTTATGTTGAAGAACATTGAGCCTAAGTTATCAGCCCTTTTTTTCATTCCACATATTGCCTATAGAATCAAGTCCAAATTCTTTAAACTGGCATTAAGATTCCTCCATTATGATCCTTGATTTTTTCTTCTAACTTTGTTCCCTGGTAGTACCCTTATCCTTCAGGCAAGTTTGCCTTCTTAATGTTCCCCAAACATATCATGTGCATTCCTACATTTTTCTCTTTTCTCACCTCCCTATCCTATACTGTCCTTCCCTCTCCTGTCTCTTTATTTTTCTTAATCTTCTTTCAAGCCTACTACAAAGTCTTCTTCCTTTGTGCAAACTTCCTGAGTCCCTTCCCTAGCACCTTCAGGTTTTGTTTTTTATTAAACCCTTACCTGAGAGGGACAGAGCTAAGATGGCAGAGTAGCAAAGAAAACTGGAACTGCTCTGAGAATCCTCTCAAACCAATCTTCAAATAGTTTCTCAAAACAAATAATTGAGTCACAGAAACAACAAAAGGTTGGAGTGAAGTAACTCTCCTGTAGAAAACAGCTTGAAAGGTAGTCAGAGAGGTCTAGTTCACTGGGGTGAGAGAGGAGCTGGAAGTAAAACTGGGCACAGAGGAGTACAAGCCACCCTCCCCCTCACCTTCTGCACTGAGTTCCAGACCTGGGCACAAGCAAACTTTGAAACCTCAGAACCTTGCCTAAACCAATAATAGAGGATCCCATACCAACCCCTTGAAGTCCCAAGCTCTGGCACAAGCCTGCTGTGAAAATCCTAGCCACAGCACTCTGAATCTTGCAAGCCATCAAAGCCAGCTACTTCCAGAGCTCTCAGCCCATGCATGGGTCATCACACCACCACGGAAGAACTGAAAGTTGCAGAAAATCAGAAATAAAGCTGAGGGCAATGGCAAGGAAAAACTGAAGTTTAAGAGAATGCCTTCTTTACCCTGAGAACTGAGCCCACCTTTAAGATAAAAGTTTTTTTTTAAAAAAAAGGCTGAGGAAATGAGCAAAGAGCAAAAGAAATTGCTAACCATAGAAAATTTTTATGGAGACAAGAGCAAGGCACAGACTCAGGAGGGAATAGCGAGAGCAAAGCAACCACATGAGAAATTTCAAAGAAAAATGGAAATTGGTCTCAGGCACTCAAGGTGTTCAAAAAAGAATTAAAAAATCAAATAAGAGAGGCAGAAGAAAAATGGGAAAAAGAAATGAAAGTAATGCAAAAAGAAAATAGCAGGTCAAATGGGAAAAGAGGCACAAAAATTCAATTAAGAAAAGAGTTTCATGAAAAGTAGAGTTGACCAAATGAAAAAGGAAGTCCAAAAGTTCATAGAAGAAGATCATTATTTAAAAATTAGAACTGGGCAAATAAAAGCTAATGACTTCATGAGACGTCAAGAAACAATAAAACAAAACAAAAAAAAATAGAAAAAATTATGAAGTATCTCCTTGAAAAACAACTGACTTGGAAAATAGTTGTTTGGTTTTTTTTAACCTTCTGTCTTTATTTGTTCCAAGGCAGAAGAGTGGTATGGGCTAGGCAATGGGGGTTAAGTGGCTTGCCCATCCTCTCGTCTCTAGGCCTGGCTCTCAATCCACTGAGCTACTCAGCTGCCCCCTAGAAAATAGGTTCTGAAGAATCTAAGACTTATAAAACTAATCGAAAGCCATGATAAAAAAACACTTACTTTCTGTCTTATAATAGATACTAAGTATCAGTTCCAAGGCAGGAGAGAGGTAAGGGCTAAGCAATTGGGGTTAAATAACTTGCCCAGGGTCACACAACTAAAAAGTGTCTGAGGTTAGATTTGAATCCAGGACCTTCTGTTTTTGTCTCCAGGCCTGGGTCTCTATCCACTGAGCAATCCAGCTGCCCCCTGCACCTTTGGCTTTCAATAATGACTTCTTTCTCTGGATTCTTACATTATTTGTTGTTTCTTTGTTATTGTTGCTCAGTCATTTTTCAGTTGCATCCAATAACTCTTCATGACCCCCTTTGAGGTTTTCTTAGCAAAAATATCTTTAACAGATGAGGAAACTGAGGCAAACAAAATTAAGTGACTTGCCCAAGATTCCATAGCTAGTAAATATCTGAGGTTAGATTTCAGTTACTGACTTCCAGTCTGGCATTTTACTCACTGTGCCACTTAGCTGCCCCTTACTGCTTTTAACCCTCCTTTAATATTTAGAATGAACTATTTTGAATTACTCTTTATTTTTATGTCTATGTTCTATCTCTCCATCTTGATTATAAACCCCTTGAAGCAAAGGGGCAGGTCTCATACCACTTTGTATCTGTAATAACTAACACCATATGTGGACAGTCAATATTTTTGTTGATAATTTAACTAATCCCCTTCCTCATATCATAGGAAGAATTTGTGGAGGTTGCACTCTGATGCCTCATTGTTCATCTTATATTCTGTCAGGCTATACCAGCAAAGCAGAAGCTTTGTGAGGTATGACTCAACTGGAATGGTTTTGAGTAGAAAAACCCCAAAATATACTTTCTAAGAACCAGCCTTTGTTATTTAGTCAGCACTTTGAGACCCTGTGGACTATAGTGTCCACTTGGGGTTTTCTTAGCAAAGATACTGGAATGGCTTGCCATTTCCTTTTCAGTAGTTAGGCAAACAGAGGTTAAGTGACTTGCTCAAAATCACACAGTTTGTAAGTGTTTGAGGTCTGATTTGAACTCAGGTTTTCCTGACTCCAGGGCCAGCACTCTATCCACTGAGCCACCTTTTCTTTTCTTCACTGAGTTTACAAAGGTTGGCTTGAAGATAGATATTTTTGTCAATGGTAACACATGAAATGTAGAAAACACAAAATGGATTTCAGGCTTCCATGGCTTCTTTCCACTTCTGCAAAGATGATGGCAAAGAGAAGTGGAAAACTAGGAAGAAGGAGCAATGCATTAGTTTCCATCATTGCAGTTGACAACAAATGTCAATTGAATTAAATTCAGATGTCCTTTTACTAGTTCTCTCTTTGTACATATGTCCCATCTCTTCAGCTAATTTAAGTGCCTTGAATATAGGGACCATGTATTTTAACTCTTTTCATCCCTAAACTTCAATATAGTTTCTTGCATATAATAAACATTCCTTAAATACTTGTTGAATGGTTTGGTCAATTAGCTTAGCATACCTATCCCTCTCTGAATCATTTAGTTCTGTTAGCACCATCTTCCACGTGAAATTTCTTCCTTAGCTTCTATAACAATACGTTGCCTTGATTCTTCTCTTAGCCCAACCAAGCAATGATTCTCTATATTTTTTCTGGCTCCTTTTCCCCTGATCCTCAACTGGGACTCACTTAGAACTCTGTTCTTTTTCTACCTTCTTTCTTTCCCTTTTCCCATTTCTGAAAGATGGATCCCAAAGGTGAGTAAATAGCCCTGAAAAGGGCTCAGCAAACCATCAAATCAGAGGTGATACATGCAGCTATATATGAATGAGAGTTGAAAAGAGGGAAGGGTAACTAATTGATAGAGTAGTATGGTATCCAGGCCATGAACTTGATAGGAAACTCAGCTAAATTTTTAATCTACACTTCCCCCCTACCCCTGAAAGTGGTATAGGGAGAATATGTACCCCAGATCCACCCCAAGGTGTTGAGGGAGGGAATACTTATATGTTTGTTCTTTCTATATCTTTGAAGCAGATATTCCTTTATCAAAGCTACTCTTTCTTAAGTGCTTAAATGGAATGCTGGGCTAGTCAATGGTCCCTAACAATGCAGAGGTGGACAGGGGAGCACAGCCTTTGGGGGCTTGAGCTGATAGCAAAAGAGAAAAATAACTTAAAGTACCCTGGAAACTTGAGGTGGTAGATAGAGTCAGCTTGAATGTAGAATACATCCTCTAGTAATAGTAGATGATCTAAGTAGGAAAAGACCTCGGAGGTCATCATTCCAACTTGGAAAAACACAGAACAACTAAAGTAGTCAGAAAAACCAAATCTTTAATCAGGGAAGAGATAAGTCCTTAATATTCGGCCCACACACAGAGCCCAGTGTTAAATATCACAGAACCAAAACCACACTAGATGATTCTCCAAAGAACAATAGAGCTTGGGGACCTATATACCTTTTGGGGAATTAAGTACAGCAAACATACACTGACAGTTTACAAAGAGGCTTGGGAAAGAGGCTGTAGCTAGAGACTAGGGTATCAAGGAGTGATTTAACTTACAATGGGTATAAAAAGGAAATTATCTAGTCAAATCTCCTCCATGCATGATTCTTATCATACTCTGATTTTAGGATTTAGAAGTAAAAGGGACGTCAGTCACCTAGTCCCATATACTGTTTTTAGAGATGAGGAAACTGAGCCAGACACAGAATGGTGAAGAGTTTTCTATGAAGGTCACAGAAGTAGTCAGTGGCAACACCGATTGGAACCCTGGTCTTCTTACTATTTCCAACATTTTTTCCAATGATACATTCCTTCTCCTTCAGATCGATTTCTTTTCTATGGGCTTGCAGAGAGATTCATTTTTGCGTCATCATTAGAATGATCCAGTTTGACTGTCAAAAAACCCTTCTAATTAAGCAACTGTATACTGCCTAATCAGAGACTAGTATTATCATACATATCCAGAGCCCAGTGAGCTTTTAAATAAAAAGGAAAGAAAAGAGAGAGGCAAAATAATACCTAAGAGCTCTGTCATGGTAGACAAAGCTGAGAGATGCATTTGTTCCCCAATCATTTTTTCAGACAAGTCCAGCTCTTTGATTTGGGGTTTTCTTGACAGAGATATTAGAGTGTTTTGTCTTTTCTTTCTCCAGCTCATTCGACAGGTGAGGAAACTCAGGCAGGCAAGGTTAAGTGGCTTGCATAGGGTCACATAGCTAGTAAGTGTCTGAGGTCAAACTTGAACTCAGGAAGATGAATCTTCCTGACTCTATCTTCCTAACTAGTACCACCTAACTGTCCTTGAGAGGGAAATAGAAGTATCACTTATCCCAGGCAATCACTATACCATGGTGTCGTCCTGAAGGATAGAGCTCAAACTTACATTCCTCTCTGGTGCAAATTTAGCTCAATTCAAGTCAATGTTTTAGGCATCATATTGCAAAGGGCAATGTACTTTGCTGAATTTAGACTTATGAGAGCTGAGTTCAAATCCCAGATCCCACTCCTTATCGCCTCTGTGGCTTTGGGCCAGTCAACTAATCTCTCTGGGCCTTAGTTTCCTAATCTGTTAAATTGTGGGGGTTGGAGGCGGGAGTTGGATATGAGGACCATTAAGGTCTCTTCCATCTCCAAATCTATGATCTTGTGATTAATTCATGTACTCTGAAAAGGACATTGGTTCAATTCTGGAACCACTCTGTACTCAAGCCCATGTTTCTTGACTCCAAGTTTTACAGTTCTTCAATAAGAATGAGAATGAGAAAATTTCTTGAAAAAAAAAAAAAGATTTCTTGAATGAGAAAATCAGTGACTTTCTAAGAGTGGGAACTCCCTCCATCCTGGTAGCTCTTCTGTACCTTAGTAGGTGAATCTTACATCCAGGGTTAGAAGCAAGACTTAAATCTAGGAGTCTCTGTGGACTCCAAATCCAGAACTTTTTGTATTAAACCCATAAACCCTACTCGTTGCCTCTCAAACACCAATTGGATCCATAGATAAAACCTTAGGCAAATGGTGGAGTGTGGAGGTAAAGAATATAGTTTGAGAGTTGGAGTGTGAACATGGTGGTATAGAAAACAGGTCTATCTTTGTGAAGTTCTTAGGATTATAGTATCACAGCATCAGATCTCAGAAAGACCTCAGAGTATATCTTTTCTAGGTCCTTTATTTTACAGGTGGTGAAACTGAGGCCCAAGGAGAAAAGATCACCACATGGGGATTAATCAGTGACAGAAACAGGATTCAAATGCAAGTTTTCTGGCTCTAAAACCTCTATTCTTCCCATGGCACCATACTGGGTTGTTTCGGTTTGTTCTCCTAGAGAGTCTCTAGGTCTTTACGCCATCAGGTATTAGGAAAGAAAGCAGATTCAGAAAAGGGATCTGGCTCTATGGTTTGGGGACTTTGGTGGTGGTTGCATGCTACAACTCAAGAAGGCGGAGAAAGATGGTATAGAGAGGAAGTAGGATCATTTCCCACTCCAACACCATCATGTTGGCACTTTGTGTAAAAAGTTCCATTCACCCTTGATAGTTAAAATTTTGCTTTTAGGGCAATGGATTTCAAATTTAATTATATAGTAATATACCCATGTACATACACCTTAATAATTTTTTTGTGTTGCGAGAGGTGCCACCAAGAAAAGAAGATTGTGAAGTATATGATAACCTAGCAAAATGTTCTGCATGTCAAATCTCTTTGAGCATTAGGAGGGACATCTAGGGGAGGAGAGGTAAACACGTCAGGATAAGACTGATTTGCTAACAATTCCTGCTAGCATGGATCTGCATCCAATCTCACATCTCCCCCTCTTAAAAATTTCCTATATGCTTCCTAAGCCCAGACCCTCTAATAATGACTGCTTGTATTTCTTACTAAGCATTGCCATGAAAGTTATCCCATGCAGTCTCAAAGCTAGGATAGATCTAAGAGGCCAAGTCCAACATGAACCTAAACAAGAATTTCCTTTACAACAGAACCAACAAGAGGCAGCTAGATGGTATATTGATTGGATAGAGTTTTGGACTTGGAATCAGGAAGACCTGAGTTCAGATTCTGCCTCAGATGCTAGTTGTGTGACCCTGGGCAAGTCACTTTACCCTCTATTTGCCTCAATTTCCACATCTGTAAAAATAGTGATAACAGTACCCCCTCCCACGGTTGTTGTGAGGATCAAATGAGATAATGTATGTAAAATATTTTGTAAACATTGAATGGTTGTTTAAAAACTAGTCTTTACTTGAAGAATTCTAATTAGAGCTGACCCACCCTCTTCCAAAGAATCCCATCCCACTTTTGGGTATCTTTATTGTTAGAAAGCTTTTCCTTAAATCAAATTTCAATCTACCTCTTTGCAGCTAACACCCATTGCTCCAGTTTAACAAAAAGAAGCTTTTATTAAGTGCCTGCTGTGTGCCAGGAATAATTCTAGGCATCTGGAATATAAAGGCAGAAAACAAAACAGGCTCTGTCCTCAAGAAGCCTACATTCTACTGGGGAGAATACTGTATATACATGATAAAGTATATAGAAGGCATATGTAAAGTAATACAAGGTAATTTCTAGACAGAGAGACTTCCAATAATTTGGGATTAGGAAAAGCCTTGTAGAGTTAGTCCATTAATCAGTTTGCATTTATTAAACTCCTCCCATGTTCCAAGCACTGCATAAATTCTGGGGATACAAAAGCAAAGACCGTCTCTACAGGGTAGCTAGTTGGCTCAATGGATTGAGCCAGGCCTATAGATGGGAGGTCCTGGGTTCAAATTTGCTTTCAGGTACTTCCTAGCTGTGTGACTCTGGGCAAGTCACTTAACCCCCATTGCCTAGCCCTTACTACTCTTCTGCCTTAGAACCAATAGATAGTATTGATTCTAAGACAGAAAGTAAGGATTAAAAAAGAACAAAAGACAGACCTCAAGGAGCTCACAATCTAGTGGAGGTGGGATGGGGGCGTGAATAGGGAGAATAGTAAATTGCACCTCTGTCCTCTGGGAACCAGTAGAACAAATCTAAGCTCTTACCCACAGGAGGATAGTTCAGATATTTCAAGATTTAAGTTATCTCTTCTTCAGGCTAAACATTCCCAGATCCTTTACATTGGATAACATTGTTAACCTATCCTCTTACCTTTTTGGAATTTTGCTTCTGGAATGATTTCCTAAATTGTGGTGCCTAGAACCAACTAACCACAGTATCCAAGATGTAACCTAACCCAGGCAAAGGATTGAAAGCACTTTTATTTTTGTTATTCTAGACACTCATTATCTCAATGAAACCTTTTTACTCGTCTTTCTGTTCTGTTGACTCATATTGCACTTGAGGTCCACTGACTCCCCCACATCTCTTTCACAGGAGTAATTGTCCAACTATGACTCCTCCAACCAGTATTTGTGAAGTTAATTTTTGGGACCCACATATAAAACCTTACCAGCCTATTTGTTTTCATCTTATTCACTTTTAGGGGAATCTTTTTGGATTTGGATTCTGTCCATGTCAACCATCTCTTCAAGCTTCATGTCACCTGTCAATTTGATAAGCACAGTATCTGTACCTTTATCAAAATCTTTAATAAAATTATTTAACTAGCACAGGAAAGGCAAACTCCTAGGATGGTCTCCTAGAGAGGAATCTCTCTCCAAGTTGATATTGAGTGACTCCTCTGGTTCTGATAATTCAACTAGTTCTGAATACGCTTAACTGTATTATTGCTTAGCCAACATCCCTCCATCTCGTCAAGAAAACAGAATGATAGATTTTGTCCAATGCTATCCTGAAATCCAAGTTGTCACTAGTCAATAAACATTATTTGCCTACTATGTGCCAGGCACAGTGCTAAGTGCTGAGGGTACAAAAAGAGGCAAAAGATAGTCCCTACCCTTCAGACAAGTTCTTGTCTTCAAGGAGCTCATAATCTAATGACATAATGTGTCAATGATTTAACTCTCATCTACCAGTTTAGTTACCTCGTTTTCTGTTCCCATCAGCCCATCACCACCGAGCTGTTCTTTCTTTGATCCTTTGATCCTTTATTTGACTCCCCCTTAGTTTAAAAATAGCCCTTGTTTGAGTCTCAGAACACTGTGTGAGGAAGGCAGTGCAGAGACTTTTTTTTCCATTTTATAGATGAGGAAAGAGGTTCAGGGAAATTTAGTGACTTCACCCAAGTTCAGGCAGTTAAGTTGCAGTCTTAAACTCACACCTTCTGGTGTTCTTTCTGGTCCAATGTAAAGTGCCCAAAATCTTGGTGCAATTGTAAGTTATTAAAACTTACCTGGTTATTACTAGGAGAATTTCTAAGCAATTAAAGCTTATTTTAATTTCAAGCAATTAAAGCCTAGATTTACTTTAATGTGCCGTGGGTCATTTGGGATACCCTGCATAATAACATTGAATTGTAATACACCAAACAAATCATTATTTTATAAAATAAAAATGACTGTCATAAGGAGAAATTTAAAAAGTGGTTATTTCCTCTTGATTCATAAATACTTATCTTATCTGTTTGTTTATATTTACTGACCTCATATCACTCAGTATTTTCTCAGGTTATTAGAAATTTCAAATGGGCTGGAAAATCAGTAGAAATGGATCTTTCCCATGGCACTGAAACTTCAGACTTCCAAAGTAATAAGTGAACCAAATAATGTAAAGCATCTTTTTAGTTTTGATCCACACAAACTTTAACTATCTGGAGTAATTCTAGACCCAAAAGGAGTCTCTTTCTCAAAAAACAAAAAGAAAGATTTTTTTTCAGAGCCGGGTTAAGATGGCGGCAGAGTAAAAAGCAGCTGCTTGACCTCTCCTAACCCATGCATATAGGACTCCTCAAGAAGACATAAAAACTAATCCAGAGGAAAGATGGGACCCCACAAGAGGGCGCAGCATCGAAGGTACGTGGATTTGGGGCATTTCCAAGCTATAAAGGGGAACCTTTAACACTCGATAATTTTTACACAGAAAAAATCCAGACAACAGAGCAAACAGCAGAGGAGAACAAACAAGTAACCATAACCAAACCTTCCCAAAACAATGAAAACGGGTCACAATGTCTTGAAGAGTTCAAATCTGAGATCATGGGAAAGATGGAAGAGATCTGTCAAGAAAATAACAGTTTAAAAGGCAGAATTTCACAAGTGAGGCAAGTAAATCAAAGACCAGAAATGACCAGATTGAAAAGGAAAACCAGTCTCTAAAGGCTAGAATTAGGCAATTAGAAAAAGATGCCCCCAAATCAAAAGAATTAATAAGCAAATTGGAGACCAAAATCAAACAGCTGAAAAACAGGATAGACCAAATCGAAAAGGAAAATCAAAAGCTTATAGCAGAAAATCAGTCTCTAAAGACAAGAATTGGGCAAGTAGAAGCCAATGATCTATCCAGACAGCAAGAATAAATAAAACAAAGTCAAAAGACTGATAAAATAGAAGGAAACATGAAATATCTCAATGAGAAAGTGACAGACCAAGAAAACAGGTCTAGAAGAGACAATCTGAGAATCATCGGTCTTCCTGAAAAAGCAGAAATTAATAGAAATCTGGACTCCATTCTAAAAGAAATTATTCAGAAAAACTGCCCTGAAGTTCTACAACAAGAGGGCAATATAGACATTGAAAGGATCCATAGATCACCTTCTACACTAGACCCTGAAAAGACAACCCCCAGGAATATAATAGCCAAATTCAAGAGCTTCCAAGTAAAAGAAAAAATTTTACAAGAAGCCAGAAAGAGACAATTCAGATATCCAGGAGCACCAATCAGGATCACACAGGATATGGCAGCCTCCACACTAAAAGACCACAAGGCTTGGAATATGATATTCAGAAAGGCAAGAGAACTGGATCTACAACCAAGGATCACATACCCATCAAAACTGACTATATTCTTCCAGGGGAAAGTTTGGGCATTCAACAAGATAGAATATTTCCAAGCATTTGCACAGAAAAGACTAGGACTAAATGGAACGTTCAATACCCAACCACAAAAATCAAGAGAAACATGAAAAGGTAAATGAGAAACAGAAGGGAAAGTAAGAAAACTCATATTTTTAAAATTTGTCTCTTTAAGGGCTTCAATAAGATCTAATTATTGGTATTCCTTTGTGGAGAAATGCTATATATAATTCTCTGTAGTGAACTCTATTCACTATCATAGTATTCACTATTATAGTAATCAGAAGAATAATTCATAGGGAGAGGGTGGAATACTAAATGGTCTAAGATGATATGGGGGATGGGAAAGAGGGGGTAAATAGTAAGGGACACCAAGAGAAACTTAAATGAATAAGAAAAATAGGATATTCTGTTACACACAAAGAGGGCATGGGAAGGGGAAGGGATAAATACTATTATAAGAAAGAGAGGAAGAGAGCATTAAGAGGTAATATTTAAGCCTTACTCTCAGTGTATTTAATCCTGAGAGGGAAGAGCAGCTATATCCATTGGGATATAAAACTCTATCTAACCCTACTGAGAAAGTCAGAAGGGATAAACCAAAGGGAGCAGAGGAGTAGGGAGGTCAAAAAAGGGAGGGGAAAAGAAGGGAGAGGGAATTCATTAGGCCTTAAAAATAAAAAGAAGGGAATAATAAGGGAGGGGGTAAAAAGGGAAGTAAATCAAGGGAGGGGACAAGGGTTACTGGCTTAAAGCAAACCACTGGTTTAAAAGGAAATAGTGTAAGAAGAAGAGGTAGAACTAGGGGAGGACACCAAAATATCCTCGAATACACAACTGATAATTATAACTCTGAATGTGAATGGGATGAACTCACCCATTAAACGGAAGCAAATAGCAGAGTGGATTAGAAATCAAAATCCTAACATATGTTGTCTACAAGAAACACATATGAGGTGGGTGGACATATACAAATTTAAAGTAAAGGGCTTCAGCAAAATCTTTTGGGCTTCAAATGAGAAAAAAAAAGGCCGGAGTGGCGATCACAATTTCTGACAAAGCCAAAGTAAAAATAGGTATGATTAAAAAAGACAGGGAAGTTAATTATATCCTGATAAAAGGCAGTGTAGACAATGAGGAAATAACATTGCTCGATATGTATGCACCAAATGGCATAACATCCAAATTCCTAAAGGAGAAACTGGCAGAGCTCAAGAAGGAAATAGATAGTAAAACCATACTAGTGGGAGATCTAAATATTTCTCTTTCAGACCTAGATAAATCAAACCAAAAAATAAATAAGAAAGAGGTAAGAGAGGTGAATGAAGTCCTAGAAAAATTAGATTTAATTGATATGTGGAGAAAAATAAATAGGGACAAAAAGGAATACACCTTCTTTTCAGCTGCACATGGCTCATTCACAAAGATTGACCATGTAATAGGGCATAGAAACATTGCAAACAAATGCAAAAGAGCAGAAATAATAAATGTAACCTTCTCAGATCATAATGCAATAAAGATAATAATTAGTAAGGGCACCTGGACAGGCAAATCAAAAACTAATTAGAAATTAAATAATATGATTCTCCAAAATTAGCTAGTCAAAGAAGAAATCATAGAAACAATCAACAATTTCATTGAAGAGAATGACAATGATGAGACATCCTACCAAACTATGTGGGATGCAGCCAAGGCAGTACTCAGGGGGAAATTTATATCCTTGAGTGCATATATTAACAAATTAGGGAGGGCAGAGATTAACAAATTGGGCATGCAACTTAAAAATTTAGAAAGGGAGCAAATTCAAAATCCCCAGATGAAAACTAAATTAGAGAAATACTAAAAATCAAGGGAGAAATTAATAAAATAAAAAGTAAAAGAACAATTGAATTAATAAATAAGACTAGAAGCTGGTATTTTGAAAAAACAGATAAAATAGACAAAGTACTGGTCAATCTAATAAGAAA
>NC_058135.1:127881251-127914039 GCF_016433145.1 Gracilinanus agilis
TGTCCAGCTTCCTTCAAAGCAAAGCTGAGGTGCCATCATCTCCAGGAGACCTTTCCTAACCTGCCTCTGTTATTGGCACTATCTCCCTCTTAATATTGCTTTGTACATATTTTCTCCCTGGACAGAATGTAGGCTCCTGAAAGAGAATGCAAATGACTTATACAAGAAGAAACAAAGATTTATGCCACACAGATTTATGTGGAGAAAGAAGGGCTACTCTTCCTGCCCTGCTGGGCAGAGTTCCAGGGAATATGGATGCAACAGGTATCAGGAAAAAGCAATGATCTAAAGTTAGTAAACCTGAATTCAAATTCTTATTTTGCCACCTATTCTCTATGTGATCTTAGGAGAGCTATTTAGTCACTGTAAATTGCCTCATCTGCAAAATGGCAGGCTTGAATTGGATAGCTCTTTAGTTCCCGATGAGCACTAAATCTGTGATCCTAAGAGCCAATGGATATTGAGATTTCTTATCTTGGGAGTGTGGATCTATAATATTCTCCATAAAAAGGAGAGAGGCCAGGCTTCCCATAACCAACATCAATAGATACCTTGTATGGGGTCTTTTATTTGCTATAGTACCAATGTTGTACCTCCATCATGTAATGTTTTCCTCTTCTACTCATCCATCTTGTTTTGATTTCTCTCACACCTTGTACTTCAGTCAGACCAGTTTTCTCATTGTTCTCCCACAGCTCACAACTTCCTACCTCCATTCCCTGTGTAAGGCTTTCCATATTCTTGGATGCCTTTTCTAATTCCTTCTCCCCTCTCTAAATACTATTCAGGCTTTGTAGTCTACCCCAAATTCTCTCTCTTCCAGAAACCTTCATCTATAATTCTAGACATCTCTGAACTCTTATGGCCATTATTCAGCAAAGATTTATTAGCTATGTAACTAACACAGCTACAACATGTGAGAGACCAAACCATGCCAAGTCTTGGAATTATAAAGATAAAAACACCACTGCTGGGTTTATACCACAAAGAGATAATAAGGAAAAAGACTTGTACAAAAATATTTATAGCCGTGCTCTTTGTGGTGGCAAAAAACTGGAAAATGAGGGGCTGCCTTTCAATTGGGGAATGACTGAACAAATTGTGGTATATGTTGGTGATGGAATACTATTGTGCTGAAAGGAATAATGAACTGGAGGAATTCCATGTGAACTGGAATGACCTCCAGGAAGTGATACAGAGTGAAAGGAGCAGAGCCAGGAGAACATTGTACACAGAGACTGATACACTGTGGTAAAAGTGAATGTAATGGACTTCTGTACTAGCAGCAATGCAAGGATCCAGGACAACTATGAGGGACTTATGAGAAAGAATGCTCTCCATATTCAGAGGAAGAACTGTGGGAATAGAAACACAGAAGAAAAACAACTGTCTGATCACATGGGTAAATGGGGATATAATTAGGGATATTAACTCAAAATGAGCACCCTAGTTTGAATATCAATAATATGGAAATAGATCTTACTTAATGACACATGTAAAACCCAGTGGAATTATATGTTGGCTATAGGAGGAAGTGGGAGGATGGGAGATAGAACATGAATCCTGTAACCATGGAAAAATGCTTTAAATTAATTGAATAAATAAAAGATAGTGTTAAAGAAAAAAGAAAATAAAATGGAAGGTAAAGAAAAAGAGATAAAAACAAAACCTTGCCTTCAGTGAACTTATATTATTTGAGTATACAATAGGTCCATGAGAAAGGAAAAAGGAAGTATAGAAAAGCAATATTAAGAGGGAGATAGTGCTAATAACAGAGGCAGGTTAGGAAAGGTCTCCTGGAGAAGTTGGCACCACAGCTGTGTTTGAAGTATGCTAGACATTCTAGGAGGCAGATGTGAAGAGAGAAGGCATCCTGGGCATGGAGGATCAGTTGGTCATAGGAAGAGAGGCAGATGAAATATCATGTTTGTGGAATAGCTAGTTAGCCAGCTCAACTGAAATGAAGACTACCTGAAGGGGAATAACATGAAATAAAGACTTAAAAGAAGATAGGTGTGAGTCAGATTACGAGAGCTTTAAATTTCAGCTTGAGTAGTTTATGTTTTCTCTCATAGGCAATGGGGAGTCATTTAATGCTTTTTAATAAGGAGATTGGTCCTTAGCAATGTCAATTTGGCAGTTGTGTGGAGGCTGAATTGGAAAGGGGAGAGGCTGGAGGAAGAGGAACCAATTAAGAGAATATTGAAATTATTTAGGTAAGCATGATGAAGGTCAGAACTCGTTTAGAGGCTATTTTGGTAGAGAGGGAACAGGTTGGAGGGAGGAAGAATAAGCAAGACTAGACAGTTGATTGGATGTGTGGAGTGAAGGAGAGAAAAGAATTGAGAATGACTCCAAGGTTGCAAACCTCGAAAATGGAAAGGATTCCTTTCAACAAAAAGTAATTATTCTTTTAATTGAAATAAAGTTTGAAACAGATTGATTTTGGGGAAAATACAGTGAGTTCCATTTTCTCCCTAAGATCACTCCAGTCTCAGGGCTCAAAACTTAACTCAATTCTTTTAAAGAATTGGTCCCACTAAGTTCATTTCTAGATCCTATAACTTCTCAGTGAGTCCTGCTCTCAGTTTCCTCTTTTCTGGGTCCAGAAGGTCACTCCTTCCTCCTGAGGTACTGATACTGGACTGGCTTCAAAAGCCATCTTAGACTTTAATTTCTATGTTCCAGTGGCTCATGCTTATGACCTTTAAAAATGTACAAAATTGAAGACTCCAATTCCTTTACCTAGAACAGCATTGAACCAAGGCCTGTTTCTTAATTACACATGTCTTTACAGGGGAGAAAGCACCCAGACATTTTTTTTCTGATAGCATATTCTCTCACCAACTGTCATGAACAAAACCATCTAACATTAAATAGAGGAGATGACAGAGAGAAGGACAGAGTAACAGTGGAAACAACTAAGGTCTTTGGAATACCTTCCCAACCCATCCAAGGTTCTCCCATTCACCAGGTTCTTAGGCAGACTAGATCCAGATATAGAATGTTTACACAATTTTTCCAAGGAATTTCCCTAACATGTCTTTATGTTTTCCCTTGAATCCCAGAGATGGGGTCAAAAGGCTTTCACATGCCAAGTCCCCATTGCCCCATTGAATTTCATTTAAAGCTCAGTTTAAACTCTGCTATATGAGATTTATATTTATACATAAATATAAATTTATATTATATAATGTACATTTGTATATAATATGAATTCGTATTATATAATATATGTTTGTATATAATATAAACTTATATTTTATACATATAATATAAATTTATATCTATATATAATTTCTTGATTCCTTTCTCTCCCAAATGCTAAGGCCTTACTCCCCCTCTCCTCTTTATCTTATATTTATTTTGTATATATTCTGTATAGACTTTGTTGTTTATTCAGAGGCAGAGGGGGCATAGAGGATAGAATATTGGACCTGGAATCAGGAATATCTGAGTTCAAATTGAATCCCTGTTCTGCCTCTTATGTGTGACCTTAGACAAGTCACTTAGTCACTTAGGCCAAGTTGCCTCATCTAGAAAATGGCAGAGTTAAATCAGGTAGTCACTAAGGTCCCTCAGAACACTAAATCTGTGACCTGATGAGCCAAAATCTTTGAGTTTTCTTAGTACCTTTATGCCTCAGGGACGTGGCTCTGTAATATGGAGAACACAGAAGGGCCAGGTTTTTCCATCACCAACAGCAACAGGCTCTTTGTACTGAGTCTTACTTATATTTGTGATGACACTTTCTAGGTGACCCAGAGCAAGCCACTTAACCTCTGTCTGACTGGATTTCCTCATCTGTAAAATGGGGATAATGACAGCACTTACCCCCCAGGGCTGTTGGGAGAATCAAATGAGATGATAATTGTAAAGCTTTTGCAAATAATAAAGTACTATATAAATGCTAACAGGGAAGATGATGATGATAATGATGATGATGGTGGTGATGATGGTGGTGATGATGGACACATTATCTTTCCCAGCAGAATGAGAGTTTTGGGGGGGGGGCTGGGACTGTTTTGTTTTCTAGAAGAGGGACTTGTACATAGTAGGTAGGTACTTAATAAGAGTTTTTTGATTGATCAATTGCCATTGCATAATAGAAATGGGACTGAGTTTGGAGACGGTAGGCCTGGATTTGAATGACACCATCTCTACTTTATTATGCATGTAGCCTTGCACAAGTCACTTAACTTTATAGGCTTCTGTTTGGTAATTTGTAAAATGAAAGATTGGACCAGTTCAGGGGTTCTTAACCTTTTTGGAGTTCTTGAACTCCTTCGGCAGAATGGTGAATCCTCTGGTTCAGATTAATATTTTGAAATGCATAAAATATATAGGATTGCAAGGGAAATCATTTATGTTGAAATACAGTAGCAAAATATTTTTTTAAAATAACAAGTTCCCAGGCTCAAAGGGCCACAAAACCATGCATATTTTTTGACTCAGCAAGACTACTCCTAGGTCTGTATCTGAAAGAGATCTGAGATAAGGGAGAAGGACCTACCTGTGCCAAAATATTTTTAGCAGCTCTTCTTGTGGGGGCAAAGAATTGGAAACTGAGGGATTGTCCTTCACTTGGAGATGGGATGAACAAGTTGTAATGGAATACTAGTATGCCATAAGGAATGATGAGCGGGATGAATTCAGAAAAACCTGGAGAGACTTAAATGAATTGATGCAAAGTGAAGTGAGCAGAACCAGGAGAACAGTGTATACAGAAACAGAAGTATTATGTAATGATAAATTTTGAAGGATTAAACCATTATCCGTAGAGCACGTCTCCAATTACGGATAATGATTTAATCCTTCAAAATTTATCATTACATAATATTTCTGTTTCTGTATACACTGTTCTCCTGGTTCCAAGAGACTCATGAAGAAAATACTACCCACAACCAAAGAAGGAATTATTAGAATCAGAGTACAGATCAAAGCATAACATCTTCTACTATATATCCATGAGATTTTCTATTGGATGTATGATATGTGTCTTCTATGATGACATGAGCAATATGGAAATACATATTACATGAAAGTATGGTTATAACCTATATCAGACTATTCACCACTTTGGAGAGGGAGAGAGGGAAAAGAGGAGATAATCTGAATTTTAAAATGTCAAAAACTATTAATATTATGGAATTAGGTCTTAATCAATGATACATGTAAAACCCAGTGGAATTGTGTGTCAGCAACGAGGGGTGGGGGGGGCTTGGGGGAGAGGGAAAGAACATGAATCATGTAACCATGGGAAAATATTCAAAATTCAGAATTCAAATAAATAAACAAAAGAAAATGTAAAAAAGCAATCTATGTGTAACTAAAAAATAGAAACATTAAAAAACAAAAGAAAACAAGCTCATAGAGCCCAGGGTAAGAATTAGATGGTCTGGAAGGCCATTTCTAACTCCAAATTGATGGGCTGCTCATCCTGAGAAGTGAGCTTAGTTGAAATGGGTGTTTCATATTAATGTCTCCTCTCTGGAATCCTAAAGGGCTCTCAGCTTTTCAGAAATTAAACTTATCCTAGTCAGTAACAATATATTGATATATTCCTTTTTGCAGAAATGAAGCTGCCATCTTAAAACAAGAAAATTCATCAAACTTTAACAAGCTTTACTGGTTGAATATTAAAGAGGGTAAACAAGTATCCCTGTTGATGGCTCCTCTTTCTCTCATCACAGATGTAAATACCATCCAAGGAGTCTGGAAATTGCAGGTGGGCCTGGGAAGTTGTTTATTTTGCAAGTAATATGGAGTAAGAGGACTCTTTCTGAACTTTTGTTTGAAGTCCCAGAAATTCATTTTATGCCACAGAACAACCCCGTTTCTTTGAGGGATACTTAAGCTCAGACTGCAATGTCCCCAATCCTCACTTCCTTCATAAAAATGTTTTTAGAAAAAGTTTGTGACCCTCGTTTCAGCTTGATTTAGTGACAATCACTATGGAAAATACCCAAGTCACATTCCCTCTTGAAACTACCCTGGCAAGGTCACTGTGGAGAAAACAGTTCTGTAGACATCAACAGACCTTAGGGAGCCCTGCACCATGCCCAGGACAATCCAGTCACAGCTGTCAGTCAACACCATCTGTGTTCCCATCAAGTTCATTTCCAAAGAAGCCATTTGTCATGACTGTGAAGTATGTTTGTTCTGGCTAACTCTCTCCTTAAGGTTTCCAGGTGACCCTGAGGACTTGGAGGTGGCGTTTTCCCTACTGTTGCACGTCTCATCAGCTCTATCCTGCCCTTTATCCTCCCCTTGTTAGGGCCCCCACTATATTTAACCATTTCACAATGGACCAATTTTTACTAAAAGTTTTGCTCTTTGTTTTACAAGGAAACATCTAAAATTCCCCTCTCTCCAAATTTAGGGGCACATTCTCCCCTACTCCACCTCATTCTCTGGGGAAGTAGGTTCAAAATTTAGCTTCCTTGCTAGATAGCATTGCTTCTACCAAGTTCAAATCTTGAAGTGGACGAATTCCCTAATAAGCCTGGGTCTTAGTTACTTCTGCTGAGGTGCTGACATTACTCCCAAAAGTCACTCCTTGCACTCAGGGCACTGATGCTGATGGCAGAACTGGACTTTAGAATACTGGGCTGCCAGGGAAGGCTCTCTTTCTTTTCTGTCTTGGGCCACTGTTATCGTGCTGGTTGTAAAACTCAGACTATGGAATGTGGGAATATTGAGGACCTTTCCATTGCACAATATCAATAGACTCCATCCCCTTCCCTGTGCTCTGCAGAACTCTTCCAGGAACTCTGAGATGAAAAAGACTTGAGCTCAAGCTGACAACCCTTTCTGAATGCCATCCCAGCCATCCAAAGAGCCTCTTCAGTTCGTTGACTAGAGCCTGTTGGAGAAGGTCTAGGCATGGCCCACACACAGTCTGTCTGTCTCTCTGAGGTACTTCCCTTCCATGTCATGATCCTTCCAGAAGCAGCTCCCCATCATCCTCCGTGCGGAGAGATACCATCTTCTCCCTAGTCATTTCCAGGTGTGCCTGTGCCAGACCCCCTTACAACTTACAGTGAGAGATTTGGAAAGCCGTTTACACAGATGCTCCCTGACTGTGTCCCCAGTGAGATCTTCGAGATAATGCCAGGAAAACTAAGCCTTTTTCTTGTGTCATGGACCCCTTTGGCAGTCTGGTGCAATCTATATACCCCTTTTCAGAATAAGGGTTTTAAATGCTTAAATAAAATACACAAGATTATAAAGGAAATGAATGATACTGAACTATAGTTCTCGAAGTATTAAAAAAATAAATGAATGAACCACAGGATCAGAACTCCTGCCCTTAAGGGATTGGTTGCTAGAGGATTGTGTACTGTAATAGAAATATGAGCTGAATAGAGAGAGAATATTTATTTATCTTCTTAATGCCCATTTATTTATTTGTTTGTTTGTTTAGAGAATATTTTTCCTTGTTTACATGATTCATTTTCTTTCCTTCCCCTCTTCCTTCTCCTTCCCAGAGCCAACAAGCAATTCCACTGGGTTGTACAAATGTTGCCACTTGATACCTATTTCTATATTATTCATTTTTGCTATAGAGTGATTTTTTTAAGGCCTAAACCCCAAATGACATACCTGTATATACATGTAATCGGTGATGTCATATGTTTTGCTTTTGCTTTTCTACTCCCATAGTTCTTTCTCTCAATATGGTTAACATTCTTTTACATAAGTCCTTCAGGAGTGTCCTGGCTTGTTGCATTGCTACTAATAGCAAAGTCCATTACATTGGATTTTCCCACATGTTTTACTTTCTGTGTACAATATTCTTCCAGTGCTGCTCCTTTCAGTCTGCATCAGTTCCTGGAGGTCTTTCCAGTTCACATGGAATTCCTCCAGTTTATTATTCCTTTCAGCACAACAGTATTCCATCACCAGCATATACCACAATTTGTTCAGCCATTCCCCAATCGAAGGGTATCCCCTCATTTTCCAATTTTTTCCACCACAAAGAGCGCAGCTATGAATATTTTTGAACAAGTATTTTTCCTTATTATCTGAATAGAGAGAGAATAAAAGGACTTCAGTTTGAAGTCTAGTGTTGACACTTACTACCTGTATCATCAAAGGCAAAGCACCCCTCCTCTAAGCCTCAAGTTCCTTAGAGCAGCTATCTGTTATGATAAAGAATTGGAAACTGAGGGGATGCCCATCAGTTGGGGAATGGTTAAACAAGTTGTGGCATATGATTGTGATAGAATATTACTGTGCTATAAGAAATGGCAAGCGGGTTAATTTTGGGAAAACATGGAAAGACCTACGTGAAATTATGAAGAGTGAAACAAACCAACCAAGAGAATATTATATACAGTAATGGAAATACTGTTTGAAGAATAACTTGTGTATGTCCTTTCCAAAGAAAGAACTAATAAACAGAAATAAGGAAGACATCATTTTAAATATACATACATCTTTTTGTCAAATGATGCCTTCTCTCAAGGGGGGAAGGGAGTTATCTGGTATTTTAATGTAACAAGCAAACAAATAAATTTAAGATAAAAGAAAAAAAACAAAGGAGTGAGACAAGGCTTCCAATAAGGTCCCTTCTAGTTCTTAGTCTAAGATCCTTTGTGTTTGTTCAAAGATGACAGGATCAACTGTGAAAGATTTAGTTACTCTCAGCAAGACAATGCTCCAGGACAATTCCTGAAGGACTTATGACAAAGAATGATATCCACCTCTGGAGAAAGGACTGTTGGAGTTGGATGCAGATCAAAGCATACTACCTTTCTCATTAGTTTATTTATGCTTCTATTTGGGGGTTTTGGTTTTGTATGAGTGTGCTCTTACAACAATGACCAATATGGAAGCATATTTTGCATGATAATACATGTATAACCCAGATCAAATTGCTTACCATCTCTTAGAGAAAGTAGGAAGAGAGGGAGCAAGGGAAGCAATTTGGATCTTATAATCTCAGAAAATGTATGTTGAAAATTATTATTACACATAACTGGAAAAATAAAATATAAATTAATTTTTAAGTGATAGGATCTTTGGACCTCTGACAACAAGTCAGATGCAATTGATTTGCTGAGGATTAAATAATTTTGATCTGCACCAGCTTTGTTCTTTCTCATCTTCTTTTTAAAACAAATCCTTCAAATATTCCACTATCATTTAAAATTCAGCATGCATGTAGAGACGGGAAGCCCTGGATTCAAATATGACTTCAGACACCTCTTAACTGTGTGAGCCTGGGTAAATCACTTAACCCCCATTACTTAGTCCTTCCTGCTCTTCTTCCTTGGAACTAATACACAATATTGATTCTAAAGAGAAGATAAGGGTTTAAAAAATATTAAATAAATTTAGTCATCTTAGAGATATCAGTGATCCAGACCCATGGCCTCACTAAATCAATGGATGCAGGAGGGGCCATAACTAGAATATCTATCCCTTTCTCTATGGCCACCCTATTGATGTCTCAAAAATAAAAATATTTCTGTCTCATTGGCAGAGGAGTTACATGAGATAAATAGTCCCCTTGCCTCCTGTGACTTACATATGAATAGAGTGTTCTTTTGGCTGCCTCCTAGGCTTGGGATCATTGTTTTGGTCTCTGAACTCCTCCCTTGTCCTTAGCTTTTTGGATTTGGTTCCTTGTGAACTCTGACTTCATATTGTCAGGCATGCACTGTTTGTTCTTCTTCCCCTCTTTTCCTAGGAAGGTTCTTTCCCCAGGCTTTATTGACTGACTGGCCTAAGTCTAGAATGCTTCCTCTGGGCAGAGTGATTTCATACTTATACTATTCCTTGTAGACCAACCACTCCCAATACCAAAATGTGATTTACCTCTTAGATAGTCATCTTCCATGCCGTCTGGAAGGACAATGCCAGCTTGCACCTAATAGCCTCCACCTTCTCAGATGAAAATAGAAATTTATTTTGCCTTCAAGCTTCTCTACCAATAGGTCACCTCCACCCCACCCTGTATCTCCATTATTTCTCCCACTTTGATCCAGTTCACATAGCATCACAGAATATAGATCTAGAAAGAAACTTAGAGATAACCTTTTTCGACTGTCTGCCTTTTGATCCAGTCATACCACTGCTGGGTTTATACCCCACAGAGATAATAAGGAAAAAGATTTGTACAAAAATATTCATAGCCACGCTCTTTGTGGTGGCAAAAAATTGGAAAATGACGGGGTGTCCATCAATTGGGGAATGGCTGAATAAATTGTGGTATCTGTTGGTGATGGAATACTATTGTGCTGAAAGGAATAATGAACTGGAGGAATTCCATGTGAACTGGAATGACCTCCAGGAAGTGATGAAGAATGAAAGGAGCAAATCCAGGAAAACATTGTACACAGAGACTGATACACTGTGGTACAATCAAATGTAATGAACTTCTCTACTAGGAGCAATGCAATGACCCAGGACAACTCTGAGGGACATATGAGAAAGAATGCTATCCCCATTCAGAGGAAGAACTGTGGGAGTAGAATCACAGAAGAAAAACAACTGCTTGATCACATGAGTTGATGGGGACATGATTGGGGATGTAGACTCTAAGCGATCACCCCTAATGCAAATATTAATAATATAGAAACAGGTCTTGATCAATGACACATGTAAAACTCAGTGGAATTGTGCGTTGGCTCTAAGAGGGGGGTGGGAAGAGGGGAGGGAAAGACCATGAATCATGTAACCGTGGAAAAATATCCTAAATTAATTAATTAAATAAAAATTTTCAAATAAAAAAATAAAATAAAAAAGGATAACCTTTTTCAACCCCTCCATTTAACAGATAAGGAAACTCAGGGTAAAAGGTAGGATCAATGACTTACAAATCTATTATTATTTTCTCATTTATCCTTACCATCATCATCATCATCATCATCATCATCATCATCATCATTATTATTATTATTATTATTATTATTTAAGTACCTAAAGTGACTACCTCACAGGTGAGGATTGTCTTAGCTCAGCAATGAGATACTCTCAAAGATGTTAGGAGCAGAATATCCATGGCAGTAATTATTCTCATTATTATTATTTCTCTTATTTTCTCTGTTTTCTAAGTTCAATACCAGTGATTCAAGAATATAAGAATCTAAGTTTTTATTAGATTACAAATTCTTTGAGAGCAGAGGCTGCACTTATCTAGTGCCCAAGGGCCTAGAACAGTTCTTTGTCCCTGGGAGTACTTCATAAAACTGACAAGAAGAATATGTTTGGGAAAAGTTATGAGAAGGAGTACGGAAACCATTAATATCAGAAAGTCTAATAGCCTGAGAGTTATAAACATAACTAAAAAACATTCCTCCATCTTGATTCCCAACCCACCCCTAACTTAGTAATCATCACCGAAAACTACAAAAAACAAAAAATGGCCACCTATAAAAACACAATTTGCAATGTGAATCTAGTACTGGAGTTGGAATGTCCTCAACACAAATGACCCAAGTACATTTTTTTCTTCAGTTCCTCTTATAAGGACTCAGGCTTAAAAGGTATCAAATGAAGAAAAGACTTTATTTACATTATAAACAACATAGAAAGTATGGGCACTCCAAGCAGTCATAGAAGGTCAAGAGAGCTTCTTTTTCCCTTGGGGGAAAAAATATAGGTAGCTAGAGATGGAACACTGGACTTGGATTCAGGAAGAACTCAAACCTGACCTCAGATATGTACTAGCTATGTGACTTTGGGCAAGTCATTTTTACCATTTTTGCCTCAGTTTCCTCAAATGCAAAATGGCAATAATAATAATAGCATCTACCTTTCAAGGTTGTTGTAAAGATCCAGTGAGACACTACCTAGCTGTGTGACCCTGAGCAAATCACTTAACCCCCATTGCCTGGCCCTTTCTTCTCTTCTGCCTTGGAACCAATACATAGTATTGATTCCAAGATAGAAGGTAAGGGTTATTTTGGGGGGGGGGGGAATCCAGTGAGATAGAATTTGTAAAAAGTGACTGGCACATAGTGAATGATATATAA
Source organism: Gracilinanus agilis (assembly GCF_016433145.1). NCBI lineage: Eukaryota > Metazoa > Chordata > Mammalia > Didelphimorphia > Didelphidae > Gracilinanus > Gracilinanus agilis. The sequence goes on from NC_058135.1 coordinate 127,893,236, forward strand.
ATGCTTCTTCCTTCCCTTTGAGTGGGCCCCATCCCCATGACCTACACAGTTTCCATGGCTAACAGTATCACCCAGGGTAGGGTTCCAGTAAAGTCAATGAGGGTAATGCTTCCCATTCCTTCCTATCAGAGCTCCCCTGGCTTTGTCTTTCCATGGTTGCCGCCCTTTTGCTTCTGGATGGCAGTATTGTCTTTCTGGCTGGTATTGCTACCTTCAGTTCTACTTCTCTGTTTTCTCTTCTCTCTCTGCCAATCCTGTACTATGTTTGTTGTCAGAGGGAAATGAGCTGGCAGAAACAGACTAAAGATGAGGAAAAGGGATAATTTATGGAGGCCCCAAAGGAGGTAGGAGGGAGCAAGATGAAGAGCCCAGATGGAGGGGAGGTTAGCTTTGGCAGAGAAGAGAAACAGGAAACAGGAAAGAATGAGAGGGAGGATGAAGACAAAGATGGTTTGAGGTGGAGAGGAGGGAAGCTATAGGATCTGATATTTAATGGGCTAAATCTTTGTAATAAAGTAGGAGGTAAGGTCATAGCTGAAAATGAAGGGAATGGGAGTAGGGTAAGAACATTGATGGTGGCAGAAATGTTTAACCAAAGAAGAAATTTGATAGGGAGTCAACTCTAAGATCTTTCCCAGATCCAAAATTTTATGATTCCATGAAACGACTTAATATTTTTTTTATTAAACCCCTCATAGATTTGGTAATGTTACTTAGGAAAAAAAGAATGTGAAGTACATAACTGAAACTGGTGCCAGAAATGAAGTGTCACAAAGAAATAATATAATCCACAGAGAGCCATTTTACCTATGACTTAGATTTCACCAAGGACAAAAAAAAAAAAAAAAAGGTTACTCAAAAAAATCCAAACATAGGGGGAAATATCACATTCGCAACTATAGGAAACTTTTTGGATTCAGAAATTCAAGGTTTGTAGTTTTGAATATTGAAAGTGCACTAAGCTGACTCAACATGGGTTCACATGCTTTCTGGGGCTACTCTAAATGGAAATGTTCTTTGAATTGAAGTAAACACTCTTTCTCCAGTCCCATAGCTTGCTAGATGCTGCTCTCTACTTAAGAAAGTGATGAACCCAGCAATACCACTATTTGATTTATTTTTTAAGGTGATCGGGAAAAAGGAAAGGAACCTATATGTTCCAAAATATTTATAGTAGTTTTCTTTGTGGTGGCAAAGAACTGGAAATTGAGGGGATGCCCATCAGTTGGAGAATGGCTAAACAAGTTATGGCATAGGATTGTGATGGAATACTACCTCGATAAAAGAACTGATGAACTAATTTAAAAAACCATTTGGAAAGAACTACATGGGTAATGAACAATGAAATGAGTAGAACCAAGAGAACATTATATACAGCTGTAGATTTATTACTTGGAGAATAACCTATGGATATTACTTCCAGAGGATGAACTGGAAAATGGAAACATGAAAAACATTCTATGTATTTATGTAAATCTGTCCTCCTCTATGGTGCCTTCTATGAAGTGGGGAAGGAAAGGAAGGGCTGGGACACTTGCAAATAGACTCTATTATTAAAAAAAAAAGTGATTAGTCAGAGGCGTGATGGTAAATGTTTAACAACTGGGTTGGGAGCAGGATATGCTAGATACAGTTTTAGGTTTAGTCTGCCTCACTGACATTTTCTCCATCACTTTCTTATGTTTAGGCAATCAAGAAAACAATAAATCAAGTCTTGATTGGTAATATTTGTCCATTTCTGAGTTAAATGCTCAAACTTAAAATTTAATAACTGACTCTGTCTAGCAGATAAGGGCCAGCACACCACTGGATTCAGGGCATTTATTTATTTATTTATTTAAGCCCTTACCTTCTGTCTTGGAGTTAATACTGTGTATTAGTTCCAAGGCAGAAGAGTGGTAAGGGCTAAGAAATGGGGGTTAAGTGACTTGCCCAGGGTCACACAGCTGGGAAGTGTCTGAGGTCAGATTTGAACCTAGGACCTCTCGTCTCTAGGCCTGGCTCTCAATCCACTGAGCTACCCAGCTGCCCCCTATACTTCTTGATAAAATGGGAAATGAACTACTCTCTTTGAGTGGAGACAGAGGTTATAACTTATTTAATAACAAAATGTTTAGCAGCTAGCTTTCCCAGTGGAGAAATAGGGCTATTTTTGAGGGATTTGGCTCACTCAAAGTGAAGGGAATAAGCATAGAAATTGGCAGTGTTACAAAATGCTATCAAGAGATATGACAGAGGGTAACACTTCATAGTTCATCCTAAGAGTTTAGGGTTTTAGGCAATGGATCTGTGATTTTATTTGCACAAAAGAACTCTCAGGTTCCCCCCCAAAGCAGGGCAGAATCTTTTTTTGAAACTTGAGGGTGTTAAAGAGTGACTTTGGCAGTGAGAAATTAAATGACTTGTTCAGTCATATTGCTGGTACGTGACAGTGGCTGCTCTTAAAGTTGGTTTCCTGACTCTGAGACCTCAGCTGTCTGATTCTATCACAGCTGCACGAGAAGTGGAAAAAGAAGATACTGTAGAAAAATGTGAGCAGCTTCCCCATGTATTTTGTGTGTGGCATAGATCCTTCCTCATTTGCAATTTTTTGGGGTGCAGTCCAGCATTCATGCACACGGGACAGTGCTCAGACATCGTCTGCTTTGCACACTTTCAAGACCGTAACTTCCTAGAATGGGAATTGTGGTGGTTGTCCCCTTTTGGGGGAAAGAGCCCACTGGTGCTGGGAAATTGGGGTGAGCAATAGGGAGGAGAAACATGAGGGTGGGAGGAAGAAGAAGGTTACTCTCCACACTATGATCCAAGAGAGTAAAGAGGATGTCAGTCAAATCAAGAACATAGCAAGATCAGCCCCAACGACTTGAAGCAGGACTCATGAAAGTAACTGGAAGTAGCCGACTAACGTTGGAGGTCAGCATGAAATAATTCTATTGCACAGGTTCTGGAGTCCATAGGTTCTGGTCTGTGAATAGATTTCAGGAGTCTACGAAACTGGATGGGGAAAAAAATATATCTTTATTTTCACTAACCTCTGGATGAAATCCAGTATTTCCTTATTATCCTGAGAAGGGTTCTCTACAGTGCACCAAACTGGCACAAGCATCTATGATGCCTTAAAGGGTGAAGAATCTCTAGTACAGAAAAACACAAGGAAGAGAATATCACTAAGTTTTGGCAAAAGGAGATACTATTTCATACAGCATCCCAACTTCTTCTTATTCACTATAATTATGATAATTGGCATTTGTAGGGCTTTAAAGTTTTTTAACTACCTACACTTTCCAGTCTGAGTCTCACAACAGTGCTGTGAAATGAATATTATTATTACAGATTGAGAAAACAGCCTCAGAGAAGTTAATTTACTTGCCCAAGGTCACGCAGCTAATAAGTGTGAGCTTATAATTCAAGAGAGCATTTGAACACAGATCTTCCTCATTCCAAGTCCAGCACTCAATTCACTACTTCTACAATATTGGCTCAAGAGAAGCTCTAGAGAAACTAGGTGCGCCTGGAGTCAGAAAGATTCATCTTCAAATCCAGCCTCAGACATTTACTAGCACTGTGATCCTGTGCAAGTCACGTAACCCTGTTTACCTCAGTTTCTTTATATGTCAAATAAACTGGAGGAGGAAATGGCAAACCCTTACAGAACTTCTTTCAAGAAAACCCCAAATGAACAGCAATATTGTATGATAATCAACTGTGATAGACTTAGCTACTTTCAGCAATACAATGAACCAGAACAATTCTGAAGGACTTATGACAAAGAATGTTATCCACCTCCAGAAAAAGAACTGTAGGAGTCAAAATGCAGATCAAAGCATACTATTTCTCCTTTGAATTTATTTGGGTTTTGTTTTAGGACTTTGGTTTTATATATATATATTACTCTCTCACAAAAATGAGACCCTCCCAAATAGCCTGCTTTCCCACCAGCAACATTAAAAAAAGTTGTTGTATATATTTTCTATTTTCAGTTTTTAAGGATTTCCATATTTTGCCTTTATTGTCAGAGTATAAATATCAAGGCTGTCTAGTTTTGTTCCACAATCAAACCTTTTTTGCCACGGTTCTACAATTTAAATTGTGGGTTCCTGTAAGTTCTTGGGTTGCCACTCTCTTTTCTTGGTGGTTTATAATCTTAAAATTATTTTTATTTATTTTTTAATAGTGACATCATTTTTCATTTCCCCTGCCCCAGATTTATGAATCTTTCCCCCATAACAAGTCTAATAAAGCAACAAACCTATGCTTTGTCCTTATCTGACAATGAATGTGTCATCCTGTAAGTACCCCATCTTCCTCTGCCTAGAGGAGAGAGAGATCACCTCTGAGTCCAAGGTACTGAATTGGTTTCTGGTACTGTTCAATATCAGCATTAACTCTGCTTCCCTTCCACCCAGTAAGCTAATTCCTTGCTGCCTTTTGCCCAACCTTTATTCTATCTTACTTCCATATCTTGGGAAATGCTGGTCCCTCTAGCTAGAATGCCTTTCCTCATCCTTTCTTCCAGTTTGCCTTCTTTCCTTCCCCTCCTTCGACTGTGGGCTGAGAGTTCATCTCCCTGAAGCAGGAGCTGAGACCCAGCATGCGCCTTCTCTCTCCATCATCCAAAATGCATCCTTGTCTGCTGATGTGTAGCTCTGGGACCAAATCCCCTAGTTCTTTCCCCAGATGAGTCCAGATCCTCCCATTAGACTGTGTTCTCCTCGGAGAACTACATCTCTGATTTCTCTACTATCTTGTCCCCACTTCAATTCCAGTTTATGATATAGTCAGTGCTCCTTGCCAACTAGAGGGTTGGTGGATGTCGCTGATGATGCAAAACCAAAACAAAGTTCTCTGTGTTTTTCAGGGCTCTGGCCTTAGTGTTCCCTCTTACCCTCAGCACTCAAACTATTCAGATGTACTCCTGGCTCTTTGGAAATGACCTTGCTACTGCAGTATGACTATCCAAAGACAAGTGCTAATTAATACAAGTTCTCAAACTTGCAACTGTCCTACAGGTACATAATTGTTCCATATCCACATGGGTGCCATAGACTGGCAGCAGAACAAACCAAGGGTCTCTAGACATCTTAAAGAAATAGAGCTTCTTTACAAACTATGGAAGTCCTGTTTATTTTCTCTGTTTCTTTTTCCTATTAACATTTTATTTAAATAGACACTTTTAGTGTGCTTACAGATAAATCATAGGGTCTTACTGCTTTCTAACCAGGTTTCCAAGTTTCCAATGTTAGGGTGTTATGGTATTTTTCAAGAAAATACAATTTATTGATGACTTTTGCTCAAACATCACAATCACTTCCAAAGATCCTCTCCCTTTACCCTCTCTAAACTCATTCATATAACAAAGAAAAAGTTGGGGGAAAAAAACCAGACACAGACACAGCATATACAACCCTCACAGTATATGCAACATTTATTTCCCTGTAGTTTGTACCTTTCACTCTGCCAAGATGAGGCAGATAGGTGCTATTATCTGTTTTCTGGGATCATTATAGTTTTAAAAACAAAACATTACTTTAAAAAAGAAAATTCTGACCTTAAAACACTCCATAAAAAGATAATTTCCATATAAACAACAGAATAGAAAAAAGATGATTGTACCCAGTTCCATGAATCTCTATACTGCTTGCTTTTTTTTTTTTTTAAACCCTTGTACTTCGGTGTATTGTCTCATAGGTGGAAGATTGGTAAGGGTAGGCTATGGGGGTCAAGTGACTTGCCCAGGGTCACACAGCTGGGAAGTGTCTGAGGCCGGGTTTGAACCTAGGACCTCCTGTCTCTAGGCCTGACTCTCACTCCACTGAGCTACCCAGCTGCCCCATTTCTTTTTAAAATAAGTATAAAATAAAATCTATATATTACATTCAAAACTCATCCTGTTGATGTGTTCTTTTGAGCATCTTTTTGTTCTCTTCTTTGCAAAGTTTCAATGGCTTTTTTTTTTTGGCTTCACTCCTACAAACCCCTAAACTTCCCCTTGTAAATTAAAAACTGAGAGAAATGAAACTTTTATAACAAACAGAATACAGAAGAATAAATGCATGTATGCATCTGCGTCTTGAATCCATCCCCTCTTTGTCAGGAGATGGGGAGCTACTTCATCTTCAATGACCTGGAGACATGGTTGGTCTTTGCATTGATCAGAGGTCAAAAGTCTTCTAGAGTGGTTTTCTTTGCGATGTTATCCATGAAGAAACTATTTCTTTGGAATGAGAGTGAACCAACTAAAACATTAATTGAACATCTAATAACTTCAGCAAAAAATACAAGATATAAAATAAATCTATATAAATAATTGGAATTTTTTAGACTATCCCTCCACATAAAAAAACTCAATAGGAATAAGTAAAAAGAGAAATTACATTTAAGATAACTACAGAATACATAAAATGCTTGGATGCCTACCTACCAAGATACACATGGGAGCCAAATGAATACAACTATAAAACATACTTTGCAGAAATAAAGACAAACAAATAAGTACTAATTGCCATGAGTAAGCAAAGACAATACAATAAAAATGACCATATTACCTAAATTACTTTACTATACCAATCAAACTACCAAAGGATTACTTTTATAGACCAAGGAAAAATAATATCAAAATGAATCTACAGACATAAAACATTAAGAATCTTAAGAGAAATAATGAGAAAAAATGGAAAGGAAGGGGGGCCTATAAATGATCAGGTCTCAAACTCTATTATAAAGCAGTAATCATCAAAAAAGTCAGCTAGGAAATCGAGTTGATCAGTGGACCAAACAAACATAGTTGCCTCATATTCAATAAACTCAAAGATCCCATCTAGTAGGGTAAAGATCTGATGTTTACGAAAAGATTCTGTGAAAATTGAAGAAGCAGTTTGACAGTTAAACACTGAAACCTCACACAATATCCCAAGATAAGCTCTAAATGGTTACAGACATGGAAATAAATGGTAATATCATAAACAAATTAGAAGAGTAAGGAAGAAATTATCTTTCTGATCTACAGAGAGAGAGGAAGAGTTCATAAACAGACAAGGGAGAGAGAGTATTATCAAAGATAAAATGCACAATTTTAATTACTTAAACATAAAATTTTTTTGCACAAACATAACCAAATGCAGCTAATAGTAGAAGACAAACAGATAATTAGGAAGAAAAAAAAACTTTACAGAAAGTTTTTTTCTGATAAGTTTTCCTGATAAAGGTTTCCTTTCCAAGATTCAAATTTATACAAATAAGATCTACTTCACAATTGATAAATGGTCAAAGTACACTAAATACACATTTTTTCGGAGGAAAAAATCAAAACTATTCATAGTCATAGGAAAAAATGCTCTGAAACACTAATAATGAGAAAAATGCACATTTAAAACAACTCTTGGGTACCACCTCATAAGAGGAAAATAACAAATGGCAGAGAGACTGTGAGAAAACACATTATTATTATACTGTTGGTGAATCTGTGAACTGGTCCAAGCATTCCAGAAAACAATTTGGAACTATGATTCAAAAGTTAATAAATTGTCCATGTCCTTTGATTTGTCCATTGATCTCACTATATATCTATATCTTAAAGAAATCAAAGAATGAGGTAAAGGGGCACAAATATAGAAAAATATTTATAGCAGCTCTTCTTTTCAGTGGCAAAGAACTGGAATCCAAAATGTAAATACATTATGAATATATGCAAATATGATAGAATTCTATCAGGCCATGAGAAATGATGAAGGGAACCTTCTCATGGCAAGCTGGCAAGACTTTTATGAACTAATGCAGAGCAAAGTGAACAAAACTAGGAAAACAATTTATAAAATATCAATAATATTGTAAAAAGAAACAACTTTGAAAAATTTAGGAGCTCTGGTCAACAAAATGACTAACCACAGTTCCAATGGACTTCTGTTAAACCTGCTACCTACCTCCTGACAGAGAAGATGGATTCAAGGCGGTTGGTCTTTTTTGGTGATGATCAATGTGGGAATTTGCTTTGCCTGACTATACATGTTTATAACAGGGATTGTGTTTTTCTTTCTCTCTCCATGTGTATGGGGGATGGGAGGTAAGAAGATAAGGAGGATGAAAAAATGTGATTTAAAAAAGAAATAAAAGGTGACATCATAAACAAACTAAAGGAACAAATAAGAAATTACCTTTCAGATCTATGGTTATCAGAAGAGCTTATGACCAAACAAAGAATAGATAAGATTACTGAAGATGAAATGGATAATTGTGATGACGTAAAACTAAAAAGTGCTTGTATAACCAAAACTGAAGCTGCTAAAATTAGAAAAGAATAACTAGGGAAAAATGTTTGCAGAAATTTCTCTAGTAAAAATTTTATTTCCAAGAAATATAAGGAGCTTATTTAAATTTATAAAAATAAGAGCCATTCCTCAGCTGATAAATAGTGAAAGAATATGAACAGGTAATTTTCTTTTTTTTCATCCTTATCCTTTCTATTTTATCTTATTTTAACAATTACATGTAATAACAAATTTCCACATAAGTTTTCCAAAGTTATATGATCCAAATTTTCTCCCTTCTTCTTTCCCTCCCACAATCTGGAGCTGGCAAGCAATTTGATCTGGGTTATACATGTATTATCACATGAAATATATTTCCACGTTGTTCATTTTGTTTATAAAACCAAAACCCCAAAACATATGACCCAGGCATTTGTTATTGTTATTCAGTCATTGTTCAGCCTTGTTCAAATCTTTGTAAACCTATTTGGGGTTTTCTTGGCTAAGATACTGGAGTGGTTTGCCTTATCCTTTTCCAGATCATTTGACACATGAGGAAACTGAGGGAAAGAGGGTTAAGTGACTTGCCCAGGGTCACACAGCTAATAAAGTATCTGAAACCAGATTTGAAGTCAGACCTTCCTGACTCTAAGATTCTGTCCACTGTGTTACCTAGAGTTACTTTACCATATTTCCTTGTTACAAAGGGGAGGAATTCTTTTTAAAATTTTTTTATCTCTATATTATTCCTATAAATTATTCCTATGACAATGTTACACATAATTTTTCCAAAGTTATTCCAAATTCATCTTGTCTCCCTCCCCTCTTTTTTCCCCTCCTAGAGTTTAGTGAGCAATTAATTCAGCCTGGATTATACATGTATTATCATGCAAAACTTATTTCCATATTATTCATTTTCATAAGAGAATAATCTTATAAAACCCAAAGCCCAAAATCATATATCCAAATAAACAAGTGATAAATCATATTTTCATTTGCATTTCTTTTCCAGCAGTTCTTTCCAGCCTTCTTTATCCTAGGACAAAGGGGAGGAATTCTTGAGGCAGGGGCAAGGGAACTGATAAGTGATATTGAAGTCACACTACACACACACACACACTCACCTACAGAGCCTCTTTAAAATGAATCAGTGGGCAAAGTAGGTAGCTTAGCAGACAGAGAGCCAGGCTTAGAGATGGGAAGTCCTCAGTTCAAGTCTGAACTCACACACTTCCTTGACATGTAACCCTGGGCAAGTCACTTAACTCCTTCGCCTCTAGCCCTGACTCCTCTTCTGCCTTGGAACCAACACACAGTATTGATTCTAAGATTGAAGGTGAGGGTTTAAAAAAATGAATCAGTGAGGCTACTTCTCAGGCTCTAGTCCCCAGCAGTCTAGGACACTCCCAGGTCATCCAAGCAGCTGGGACACTGACTGGGCACTAGTGGCTGAGCACTAGAAAGCTAATGCATGTTGTTTTGGCACCTAGAAAGCATTGTTTCAGGAATGTCTCCCTCCTGACCCTATCCTGGTATTAGGTAGCCTTGGCAATCACTCCCCTGCATCTAGATAAGGAAACAGCCGTCTTCGCTCTAAATGTCTTTCCAAAAGAGGAAGATGACCCACAGCCGAAAAAATGTGTCACGTATTTACGAAGTGGATTCACCATTAAAGAGAGTGTCAAACAAGTAAGGGATCATCATGGAACGTCCCTGGAATCTTGGCAGCCCAGGAAGGTGGGGCAGGAGGGATCCTCTTCAAATGACATCAAGCTGATAATAAATCTATAAAGGACAGTCAGGGCTGGACTACCTCAGAGGGCAGTTAGGCATTACCTTGGGGACAGCCTGCTCTTTTCTCCCTTACCAGAAAACTCTGAAGCAGAATAAAAAAAAAATAATGTTTTAAAGGTCCCCTCAGTGTGATAGGAAGTTACTCCTTTCTAAATGCAGAGAACTGGACAGACAGACAGACAGACAGACAGAGACAGAGAGAGAAAGGGGCCAAGTACTGCAAAAGGGGAAAGGCAAGATAAAGATAGGTTGTTTCTACTAAAGCTAATAGCTTCCAGAAGGAGAAAGCTCTCCTTTAAGGAAAAGTGTCAGGGATTTGTAGTGAAATTTTATATCTTAAAATGAACATTTGCCCTTAAGTATGTTGGAAGAGTATTGGGATAAGGGCAGTAGATAGAGCACCAAGTTTGAAGAAGGGAGATTCTGGGTTCAAATCTGGCCTCAGGTACTTTCTAGTTGTGTCACCCTGGGCAAATCACTTAACCCCAAATGCTCTTCTGCCTTGGAACTAATACTTAGTATGGCTTCTAACCCAGAAAGTCATATGACACAAAAGTCTATAGAAGTTATGTTACTATGATTCCATGATTAAATCATGAATGAGATTTTTAAAATACCAAATGCCTGGAACACCTTAAAGATTTATTCTCAAATATGCCTTGATTTTCCAGCAATCAATCAATCATGTGGTCAAAAAAAGCATTTATAAAGCACCTACTATGTTCCATGAACTGTACACATAATCTAGATTAGAGCTCGCACATTCATAAACTTGCCACATGACTACTTCCTAAAGTATGCTCACTTTTAACTTTCACCTGTCTACACTACAAACATTCCCATTTTCCAGTGGCTGAGGTCCTCTCTTCTATCTTCATTTGTCAAAATTCAGTGCCAATGAAACAGAGAAAGAAGTTCTTAGAAGTCTGACATGTTAACTTTAGTTCTTGTGTAGTCTTATGGTAAAAACTAGGGTTAACATATTTTATCTGGGTTCAGAGGAAGGGTGAGTAGGAGACAGGACTAGGCAATGGGTTGGGAACTTTCCTATTACAATAGACAATGTTCACTTCTGGCTGAGGGAGCTTCAATTGTTGTAGAGAGCATTTGGTTAAAATTTCCCAGAAGATCCTATGATACTACAGAATGTTGCACATGTTATGGGCACCTGACACATATTATGATTGGAAAAAGGTGGTTCAGGGGATAGAGCACAAGGTCTAGAGTCAGAAAGACCTGAGTTCAAATTTGTCCTTAAATACTTATTAGTGATGTGACGCTGGGCAAGTCACTAAACCCTGGTTGCCTTAGTTTCCTCATCTGTAAAATGAGATGGAAAAAGAAATGGCAAATCTGCCAAGAAAACTCCAAAAAGGAGTCATGAAGAGTTGGACACAATTAAAAAACAACTGAACAACAAAAATAATCAGAGAGGTTGGGCAACATAGCTTTTTAAAAGCCTGATAGACTAGACCAGTGATTCCCAAAGTGGGCGCCACTGCCCCCTGGTGGGTGCTGCAGCAATCCAGGGAAGCAGTGATGGCCACAGGTGCATTTATCTTTCCTATTAATTGCTATTAAAATTTAAAAAATTAATTTCCAGGGGGCTAAGTAATATTTTTCTGGGAAGGGGGTGGTAGACCAAAAAAGTTTGGGAACCACTGACCTAGACCGATAGTTTGGTATGGGATGGAGGTTTCCTATCAAGATTGAACAGAAAACTGACTGAGAAAAATGGTTCTGAACACTTCAACATGAGTGGCATAAGGTTAATGCCACTATTTCCTGCTCCTTCTATGTTGTGGACATGAGGATTAAATATGGAGGGGATGGACCAGCAACATACATATTGGTGGGTGCAGCTGAATACATTGCCATGTACATAGGACATGTATAGGCCTAGGCACCTAGAGGGAAAAAATGGAAGTTGACAAAGGTTTTTATTTTTATCTTTCTGTCTTCTCTCTTCATTTACCCTCACCCAGCTCATTCCTGGCTTGAGATTACCCAAACTTGCCTTGCACTAAGCAGCTTATTCTTCCAAACATTGCCACTTATCCAGGACCTTTCCAACTGTTTAACCTCAAAAACATAGAATTCTGAGGGATTTGTGGAAAAGAACGCTACCCACATTCCTCAAAAACATAGAATGTTAGAACTGGAAGATTCTAAAAAAAACACTGGAAGATTAGAACATTAAAATCAAAATTGGATTACTAAACAGTATTACTAATTACTAATAACTAAATAGCATTAATGACACAAAGAAAAGCACTGTTTTGAGGAGGACATGTCTTATTACCAGGGAGAACTCTGGACCAAGACTGATGTGAAAACTAATGTTTGGCACAAAACAATGTATTGTCTCATGAAAATGAGCATGATTGGGTGAAGTGCTGTGAGGCTTTATGCCACTTGGGGAAATAGTGTGGGTTTAGTGCATAATTAAAAATTTCTATTTTACATATTTTTCTACCTTTATTTTTTTTGGTGACAAAACATACGACTTCTAAGCATTCCTGATGAAAAGACCAGAATTGTATAGAAACACTGAAGTTCAAATACAGGAGTTAAGAGAAACATAAAAAAGTAAACACAAAGGGCAGCTAGGAGAGGCAGGAGGTCCTGAGTTCAAATCTGGATTCAGATACTTCCTAACTGTGTGACCTTGGGCAAGTCACTTTAACCCCACTTCCTAGCTCTTACCGCTTTTCTGCCTTGGAACCAATACATAGTATTGATTCTAAGACAGAAGGTAAGGGTCTTTTAAAAAAAGGAAACATGAATGATCAGTGATAAAGGAGTAAATAAGGATAAATTGCTTAGATTCAAACATAGGGAAATGAAACATACACCCCCTCTGAACCCTATCATCATCAAGGATGATTAAGGAGGTCTAATTGGGCAAGGCTTGGAAGTGGCTCTGCTATTTCTTGATGATCTTAAGAGAAGAATGCAGAGAGGGAAAGAGGAATATGCTAGGGGGGAAAGGGAAAGGTAAGTTAGGGGAAATGATCTCTCATAATCAGTGTGTACAAGCAGGCATCTACACAAACAAGGATGTGAAGATGAGGAAGAGTGGTTGACATCTGAATCTCACTCACATCTGAACTCATTAAGGAGGGAAGAATACACATATACATGCTACAGAAATACTTTTCATTCAACAGAGAAATAGGAGGGAAAAGGAAAAGGGAGAAATTAAATTAAAATTAAATTAAAAGAGAAATTAAAAAGAGGTTAGATAGATTGGTTTTAAGCAAAACAAACTAAGATCCGAGGAAAATATCAACAGTTCTTTTTTAGGTGTCAAGTAATGGGAATCTGGGGAAATACCCATAAATTAGTGTCAGTTGTACAAATTCTGGGATATATATGATGGAACACTATTGTGTTGTAAGAAATGCTGAAGGGGAGGGTTTCAGAGAAAACTTTTGGGAAGTCTTATATGAATTGATGAAAAGTAAACAGAACTATGAGATCAGTTTCTACAATGACAACAACATGGTAAAGACAAACAACTTTAAAAGAATGAGAGATTCTGATCTGTGTAAACAATCCACAGTGGTTTCAGAGGATGAAACTAAGGATGAAACATTCTATCTGCTTCCTGATAGAGGGGCGAAGGACTAAGAGTGCAGAATGAGACATGTTTTTGGACATGGCCAATAAGGAAATTTGTTTTGCTTGACTCTACATGCTTGTTACAGGAATTTTGTTTTTCATTCTTCCTTAATTTGGGTACGTGTACAAATGGGGTATGGGGATGAGGGTTAGGACAGGAGGAAGAGAAGGTGGATTTTTGCTGATCGAAAAAAAATAATTAAAAAATTCTCTAGAGGAAGTGGTAATCCTAGAGAGAGTAGTGATGAAGTTGTGAGCCTAATTGCAGGGGATTGAGTAAGAGAGGCTTGAAGAAATAGACTCAAGGAATGTAGATAACCCTGGAAATCTGGCTGAGGAAAGAAAAAGAAATATTTATTGGGTTGCACTCCTGTACCCCGAGTTTCATATCAGCATTAGAAGTTGTCGAAGCCTTTGGGCATCTGAGAAAATGCCCTGTGCAAAACAAACTGCTATTGTGATTACTAATAATTGTGTACATGGCTGTACTTGTTTTGTTTGTTTTTCAATGTGCCTAAGTGAATGTGCTGCCATTCCAACACTCTGATCTAACCAGGTGAGGTCACTCTTCCTGGTTCCAGTCACTCCCTAAGAAGTAGTACAAACCAATAGGATTGGAGGTAGGAGAATCTACCTAAAAGCTGCCACCCTTTCCAAGAAATAACGAATGCAGAAGGTGTTGTGATTAAGTGACCTTTCCAGTGTCATACAGTCAGTACAGATCAGAATCAGAATCAGAATCTGAAGTCAGTTTTGCTTGATTTCACGGCTGATTCTCTACCCATTACACCACACTGCTTCTCACATAGTGAGAATGTAATGGATAATGAATGATTCTTTTAAATGGCATTGACTCTCTCTCTCTCTCTCTCTCTCATACACACACATGAGACATATGCTTTTGGACATGGCCAATATGGACAATACTAATATATATGTACATAGATATACTAGTAATTATTTAATTATAATATTTTGTAATAACTTCTATTAATAATAGATCCTGACATAGCACAGTAAGGTTTACAAGGTGCTATCTATACATTATCTCATTTGAGCCTTATGGTAACTCTATAAGGAAAGTACTAAGGTATTATTATTCCCATTTTATTAATGAGAAAATCACAGCAAAAAGTGGTTATTAGTAATAATAGTCATAAAAGAGCTAGCACTCATATAGTTCTTTAAGGTTAGCAAATGCTTTAAAAATATTTTATGAACTAGAGGACTTTCATGTGAATTGGAATAACCTCTAGGAATTGATGCAGAGTGAAAGGAGCAGAACCAGGAGAACATTGTACACAGAGATGGATACACTGTGGTAAAATCAAATGTAATGGACTTCTCTACTGGCAGCAATGAAGTGATCCAGGACAATTCCGGGGGACTCATAAGAAAGAAAGCTATCCACATCCAGAGAAAGAACTGTGGGAGTAGAAACACAGATGAAAAACAACTGTTTGATCACATGGGTCGATGGGGATATGACTGGAGATGTAGACTCTAAAGGATCACCCTAGTGCAAATATTAATAATATGGAAATAGGTCTTGATCAATGATGCATGTAAAAAGTGGAATTGCTTATTGGCTATGGGGGTGGGTGGGAGGAGGGGAGGTAAAGAACATGAATCATGTATCCATGGAAAAAAATTCCAAATTAATTAATTAAAAATTAAAAAAAACACACATTTACTTCACAAGAACTCTAGAATGTGGGTGCTACCATTACCTCCATTTTGCAGATGAAGAAACTGAGGCAGACAGAGATCAGGCCACACAGCTATTAAGTGACAGAGTTTAGGTCTATGATCTTCCTAACTTCAGGGCCAGCAGTCTATTCATTGCTCCACCTTGACTAGGTAGGGTTGTGCTGCCTGGAAGCATCAGAGGGGAGATAGGAACCTTGGATCACTTAACTCCAGCCCTCAATTCACCAAAGCACATTGCCCTTAAGCTTTTGGTATTATTGTGCAAGTGCTTCAGGCCCCAAAGGAGCCTAAAGAACCATGTTTTGCATTGACTGGAAGAAGAATCCGAAGTTTCTCTTATGCTTCAGTGGAAGAGAGGGAGCTGTCCACCCCTGAGCTGTTTAACGAAAACCAACATGGTTTATTTTTTCTTCTAAGAATGAGCAGTAAAATGATGCAGAGAAGAAGAGGAATATATCTCAGACAGTTGGGGTTATATGATACAGACATATCTGTGTTCTTGATCTTTGAAATTTGGCTTTACATACGTGTCCGAGGCCTGACAGCTGTTTCCACACCTACTGGAAGAACTGTTGGTATGCTCACATTCCCCTTTCTCTAGAAGGGTGTATTTTCTTGTCTGCATCTCTTCAGTATTAATGCTAGAGGAACTTCCGTGAGGGAAGACTTGCCAAAAGGAGCCAGAAGAGACCCAGGTGACATATTTGTGTTCCTCATTATCTAAGAAATGATGGAACCTTTAAAACTTCATAACATATAGATGTTTCTCAATGAGGCAATGCAGCCTAGCAGATAGAAGTTGGACATTTGAATCAAGAAGACCTGAATTCAAGTCTTGTTCAGAGACATAGTGGCTGTGTAACAGTGACCAAGTTCATTAATCTCTTGATGTCTCAGGAAATTCCTTAAGTTGAAAAGTTAGAAATCAGTTGCATAGCTGTGAGCTCCTTTAGTGGAGAGAGTTTCTATACCTGGAGATCCCCCTACCAATAAGAACAGAGACTTGGCTCCTTCCCAAAAAGGAACACTAATATGTGGGTCCCCTAAAGGACACTGTACCTTGCACCTCCATTTACCACTGTAGGTCCTTGCAAAAGATGGAACATTGAGAAACATTGACTCTTAGGTCTGTCACATCCCCAAACTGAGCTTTCTTTATGAACAAATTGTCCTCAGGCCCTTTAATACTTGATCCTTAGATGACATGGACTTGGATCCTTCATCATTCTGGTTCTGTGCATTGTGACTCTATTTGTGTCCAAGGTACTAGACATCAAGATCAGTTGCCCAAATGGGACAGTTACTAGGCTGTGGTTAAATGACTCATTCTATCTATATATGACTAAAACTTGCATCTATTATTTAAGGGAAGTTTCTTCATATTTTTAATTATAGGGTTTTAAGGGGGGGTACATTACAATCTCAGTCCAATAAATATTTATTAATTGCATACTGTATATCAAGCCTGTTTTAGGTACTGGAGATACAAAGACCTGTTCTGAAGGAACTTATAATTAAAAAATAATTCATTAATTCTAAAAGAAGGACTGAAAATGTCTTATTATTGTTTTATTTCACCACATGAAATAAACCAGAAGGAAATGGAAACTACTCATATGATCTTATGGAAATACATCAGTGGGCTACCCAGATGTTGTCCAGATGCTGCCTCAAAAGGAGCAGAATCTTTCTCCATTGTTTTCCAAATCAGTAAATAAAGATCAGACTAAAGGGTCCATTGTTCCAGAATTTATCTGTGCAGAAACACAGTAATAGAGCTTGAAAGCATTGCTGTTTGGATACAAGGGATAGGGGAGGAATGAATTGGATAGGTGCCATCTCATTTCTCTTTTTCAGTCAATAAACACTAAGTGTCTATTATGTTCCAGGCACTGTATTAAACTAAAACCATCCAGCTACTTTTCAATAGATCACTTTAAAGAGTTGTACCTGGTTGATAAACCTTCTTACTTCCTTAATTTTTCTGACTGAAATGATTAATAAATGAATGAATAAACATTTATTAAGTGCATATGATGTGTGAAGAAATGGAGATTCAAATGCAAGACTACAACAATCCCTGCCCTCAAGAAGCTTATATTTTAATGAAGGAACAACACATATGTGGGAGTGGTCTGGGAAAAAGAAAGCTGATGTGGTCTGGGAAACTAGTAGGAAAGTGAGTGGCACAATAGATCAATCAATTGATATATGAATTATTGTCCTCTCTCTTTATAACCACTTGATGGTTTCTATGACTCAAGGAAGGGAAGAAGGGACAGAAATATTTATAAATAATTTCTATTAATAAAAAAGAACTGAAAATATATTGTCACCATAAAAAAGAAAAAGAAAGGAAATTTATTTAACCATACCAAGAAAAAGATATTCAACAAGGATAGATATTGAGAATGTATTGTGTTGCTTAATCTGAGGGGAAATTCACATTTGGATCCATCAGCTAAGAATTTGAGAGCCCTTATGGCTGGCTCCTCAAGGTTGCTTTGTGTTCAGGTGATTGGAAATTGAGTCCAGTAATATGTCTTTAATTCCCCAAACCAACCAAATCTCAATGAATGTCTCAATACCTTTGAAGGAAAAAAATTGCCTAAGGAAAAAAATGGCAGATGTTAAGATATTGTTTCTACCACAGAGTTCTTTCCCTCTGTTTTTGATCTCTTTGGGGTGTTAGCCTAGTAGTGCTGCTGCTGGGTCAAAAATGCACATTTTAGTGACTTTTTTGGTATAGTTCCAAATTGTTTTACAAAATGGTTGTATTATTTCACAGTTCCACCAATAGCTCATTGGTGGGCTGTCCTTCTTAAACCCATCCAAAATTACCAGTTTTTCTTTTTGTCATCTTTGTCAAACTGAAACCTCAGGTGTGAACTGGAACCTCAGACTTGTTTTGGTGTGCATTTATTATTAATAATTTGGAACATTTTTAATGTGGTCATTGACAGCTTATATTTCTTCCCATTAAGTTGCCTGCTTATAGTCTTTGGCCATTTATTTATTGGGGAATAGATCTTGTTCTTAACATATTTGTATCAATTCCCTATACATCCTGATTATCAGGAGTTCATCAGAAAAATTTTCTGCAAGGTTCCCCCAGTTTAATATTTACCTTCTAAATCTATTTATTTTGTTTGTGCAAAACATTTTCAATTATATAATCAAAGTTGTCAATTTTATCTCTTATGATCATATCATTTTTTGGCAAAGAATTTCTCTCCTACTTATACCTGTGAGAGATCCTTTTTATTCTCCTCTAATTTTTAAAAATGATACAGACTTTTGCATCTGGGTTGCATATCCATTTGGAAGTTACCATGGTATATGATGTAAGTTATTAAGCTAAGCCTAAGCAAAGCTCAAGTTGGTTTTCTAATTTTCCCAGCAGTTTTTGTTAAATAGTGTGAGTCCTTACCTCTGTAGTTGTTCTTGGTAATTTCAAACACTATGCAATCACATTCAATGACTCCTGTATGTTGATCAACTTTTCTATCTTTTTAAACCAATACCAGTTGTTGTAATGATTACTATTTTATAGAACAACGTGAAATCTGGAACTGCTGGGTCTCTTCCCTTCCCCAATTTTTTGTTATTTTCCTTTTGCTCTTTTTTTTTTTCACAGTTGAAAAATTGTGATGCAGAGAAATGAAGGAACTCTTATAAGAAGTAAGTCAGTGGTAGAATGAATAGAGATTCAAACCCAGGTATTTAGATTTCTGTTGGATAAGAATTTTGCTGTGCTCACAGGTTCAGTGCCTAGAGTGTCGCCTACCCCATTTTTGGTTCTTAAAGACTAAAATGCTTAGAAGAAAAGCTAGGAAAGAAAGTCCAAAACAGCTGTGGATATCAATCCTTTACCTCCTGGGCCATTCCCTCCCAGGCTGAACACTTGCTTTTGTCATTTATTCACTTGAGTTACTGTTGTTTTTATTTTAAGTAAAAGCAGAGGAGGGTGAGCATCAAGTGCCAAGAAAAGACCTGGCTCCACTAAGCGCTTGCATTTTTCTTTTTTAACTGTGATTTGTTAACAGCTTGGCAAGCCTGCTGTTGGGTTCAAACCTTCATAAGGAATAGATCTGACTTTTTTAAGAAAGTCTGGGATTACAAGAGAAGAGTGCTAGAAACTGAGTGAAAATTTAGGCCCAATTTAAGTGACACTGAATATTGTAATAACTAGCCTGGCTCCCTTCCTTTCTACACATTAAATTTCCACTTGGCATTTTTTCAGTAGATTTAGTTCTGCTTTAGGAGGAAAAATATAGGATCTTCTGTTCTGTAGCTCAAGTAACTTAGCATCATGTTACAGAAGCACAGACTTTGAGCTGGCAAGTTATGTGGTCTAGTCTCATCATTTTAAGACAAGAAAACTGAGCAGTCAAGAGATTAAAGTGATTTGCCTAAGGTCACCCAGAGCTGAGATTTGAACCCAGGTCATCTTATTCAAGGCAGCTAGATGGCACAGTAGATAGAGTGCTGAGTCTAGAATCAAGAAGACTCATCTTCCTGAGTTCAAATCAGGCCTTGGATATTTACTAGCTGTGTGACCCTGGGCAAGCCACTTAATCCTTTTTGCCTCACCTGTTTAAGGGCAGATGTTAAGATATTTCTCCCTCATCCATAAAATGAGCTGGAGAGGGAAATGGCAAACCATTCCAGTGTCTTTGTCAAGAAAACTCCAAATAGAGTCATGAAGAATTGGACACGACTAAGTGGAACAACAACAAAGTCTTACACCAAACATAGCATTCTGCTACATCACACTGTTTACTGGTCCCACTCTGACCTAGTACCCTGATGGTAGAAGCAAAACACCACCACTGTCACCATCATATCATTAAAATCACATAGGAATAAGATGAGGTAATTTCATCCCTTTGGATGCTGCCTGTAGCCTAATATTTTTATTCAACTACAATAAGAGCTATTACTTTTTTCTTCGGCATAGAACAATATGCAATCAAATTCCTCTGCATAGAACAATTTTTCACTTAAAAAGGATAAGAGCAAGATAATGTCTTATCCTAGTACTGCTTCTTTCTGAGTTCTAGTGAACAAGAAGAGAAAAATAATTTTTATAACATTAACAAGAGTAATGGTAGTTGTTGATAGATATTCTTAGAGCAATGAGTCAAAATCCTACAGAAATATTTTTGGAATAAAGTTGACATCTCTCCAAACAAGCAATGAAAACCTTGATAATAGGTGCATACCTTTGGATTTGTCCAAGGTAACTGAACATACTTTTCCTTCAGGTATAACTGATGAAAGAGCTAAAGTCTAAGAATGGAATACAATGGAAAGGAAAGAAAGAAAGAAAGAAAGAAAGAAAGAAAGAAAGAAAGAAAGAAAGAAAGAAAGAAAGAAAGAAAGAAAGAAAGAAAGAAAGAAAGAAAGAAAGAAAGAAAGAAAGAAAGAAAG
>NC_058135.1:127929020-127995574 GCF_016433145.1 Gracilinanus agilis
AAAGGAGCAGAGCCAGAAGAACTCTATACACAGAGACTGATATACTGTGGTAAAATTGAATGTAATCGACCTCTGTACCAGCAGCAATGCAATGACCCAGGACAATTCTGAGGGATTTATGGTAAAGATGCTACCCACATTCAGAGGAAGGACTGCAGGAGAGGAAACATATAAGAAAAACAACTACTTGAACGCATGGGTCGGGGTGGACATGATTGGGGATGTGGACTCGAAACTACCACACCAATGCAACTACCAACAATTTGGAAATTGGTCTTGATCAAGGACACATGACAAAACTAGTGGAAATGCGCATCAGCCATGGGTGTGGGGAGTGCGGGGGGCGAAGGGGAAAGGAGGAGCATGAATCATGTAACCATGTTAAAAATGAATATTAATTAAAAAAAAATAAAAAAAAATAAAAAAAGTACATGTAAACCAAAATATATCTCAGACATTTAAGAATGTCATAGAAAAGAATACAGTGTGGGGGCAGCTGGCTAGCTCAGTGGATTGAGAGCCAGGCCTAGAGACACGAGGTCCTAGGTTCAAATCTGACCTCAGACACTTCCCAGCTGGGTGACCCTGGGCAAGTCACTTGACCCCCATTGCCTACCCTTACCATTCTTCTGCCTTGTAACCAATACACAGTATTGACTCTGAGACGGACGGTAAGGGTTTAAAAAAAAAAAAAAGGATACAGTGTAATGTCTTGTGGAAACTGAACTACCTCTCATTAGAAGTATGCTCCATGCCCAATAGATGAAGGAATAGCACTGTGCTTTCCTCAAAAATTTAACATACTGCCCAGCATTCTCATGGTTTCAATACAGCATCCCCAATCACCCAGGTACACAATCAGGCTGAAGGAAATTAAAGGATTTGTTTCATGTTGACCTAGTGGTAGGGAAGAAAATGTAATTCTGGCATCTCTTTTGCTTGTCCATTTCGATGTGTAGTTTTTGTTTTCATTTCTGTTGTAAATGAAGCCTGTGTTTCAATAAGCTCTAACTCAGGGTTCTTAACATGGACCCCATAATTTAAAAAAACATTTTGTTAATTGTATTTAAATATAATTGGTTGTGTGTGTGTGTGTGTGTGTGTGTGTGTGAGAGAGAGAGAGAGAGAGAGAGAGAGAGAGAGAGAGAGAGAGAGAGAGAGAGAAAGAGAGAGAGAGAGAGAGAGAAAGATCTTATTCATTTCTTTCTTTGCATTTAAAGATATTTTAAATTTGGACTAACATGGACTACCAAAAGGGTCCATGACAAAGAAATTGTTAAGAACTCCAGCTCCAGACGGTAGTCGTCATGAAATGGGGTTCAAATAGTGGGAGATTTTGTATTGCATTTTATCCTTTTGGACCCCTTTTGTCCCTACTCGGTTAAGAAATTGGTGATTTCTGAAGCTAACTCACACATAGGAGGTAGCAGCAGTTCACAGAGGTAACAGACTCAGACAAAGAACAGCAGTAAATTGCACAATATTTAATCAGGACAGAAACGAATAACAAATCACTGATCCACATTTCCCTGAATGAGTACAATCTTGTCTCCCTACCTGAAGAGTAGTTTGGGAAATAATCTTTCCAAACACTTCAAACCTCCCAATCTACAGAAAATAAGGCCCTGGAGCCAAGAAGAAATTCTTAATTTCTGAACCGGGGCCCCTCCAGTAATGACTAATAATGGAGGCTGGGGCATCCTTTAGCCTCTGTCTCAGTTCCTCCAGTCAAATGAATTTGAGGCAACAATATTTACTTCCCTTCCTCACAGGACTATGCAAGTGGCTTCATTAGTTAATGTTTATCGTGTACTTTGAAGATGAAAAGCTCTAAATGCTGAGCATTATCATGCTTCTTTCACATTTCTTGGAGGAAGGGGGCAGGGAAGAATTGCCACGATTGTAGAGGCTGACTATTCCTTGACGTTCAGGTGTCCCAAGCCTGGTTGAAGCCAGAAATTTTTTGAGCTTTTCGAGGTGATTGAGGGTTTGAAGCATCCAGTTTCTGGCAGGGATTGAGGGTAGGATGGGAGAAAAGGAGCTTGTCTGAACAGAAACTCCAAAGAGGTCTCCCCCTCCATTTGGAATTCTTCTGCTGCCTCAGCACTGACTTTGAACTCGAAGTTTATTACATGGTACTTTTATAGCCCCATGCTTCATGCTATGTGAAAATATCTTCTCTAAACCCCCACTCCTCCCTACTCTGTACTGATGTAGGAGGAAAGGAGAACCAGAGTGAAAATATATTACAATCTAATTTGGAAAAAAATTGAGCTCTGTTTTATGGAAACACTGAACATTGAGAAGTTTCTGATTAAAAGAAAAATAACTTTTACTATGAGAAGGTTTGTGTGAATTGAGGCAAAGTAAGCAGACCCAGGAGAAAAATATACCCAATGACTTCAACAATGTAAATGAAAAGAACATTAAAAGGTAGCTGAGCTTAAATTCACTGCTATGACCAATCTTGCTTGGAGACAACAGATGCTGACATTTCTCCCTTCTTAATGGAGGGTGGAGGGATTATAGGTACAGAATGATACTTATGTTGTTCTGTTGGTCATTTTGCCTAACAATTTTTCTCTGTTGTAAGGAAGAATTCAGGAATGGGGGGAAAATCAGAGGACATAAATATAACTTATTTTAAGGCAATTTTATATACTTTTTTTTTCAAGGAACAAAAATCTCTTTTCCTTTCCCTCCCATCTCCCACCTCATTGGGGGGAAAACAGGAAAAATCAAAAGCCTTGTGACAAATATATATATTTAAGCAAAATAAACTCACACTGGTCATGTGAAAAAAATTTACATTCCCTTCTGCATCTTTAGTTCAAATCTGATCCCAGATACTTACTAGCTGAGTGATTCTTAGTTTTATTAAGCACTAAGTTATTTAGTCTCTCTGTGCCTAGGTTTCCTTAAAAATGGGGATACTAATAGCACCCACCCAAAGAAATGGAAATTGAGGGGATGTTCATCAATTCGGGAATGTCTGAACAAGTTATAGTATTTGATTACAAAGGAATACTATTGTTTTATAAGAAAAGACAACTAGGATGATTTCAGAAAAATCTGGAAAGACTAACATGAACTGATGCAAAGGGAAATGAGCAGAACCAGAAGAGTACAATACAAGATAACAGCAATATTGTATGATGAACAACTGTGAATGACTCAGCTATTCTCAGCAATACAGTGATCCAAGGCAATCCCAAAAGACTCATGATAAAAAAATGCCATCTGCTTCAAGAAAAAGAACTAATAAAGTCTGAATACAGATGGAAACATATGATATTTCCATATTTCTTCATTTTTTAATTTTTGTTTGAGTTTTCTTTTATGAAATGACTAATATGGAAAAATAGTTTACATGATTTCCCAAATAAAATCTGCATTAGATTGCTTATTATTTTGGAGTGGAGGAGAGGAGGGAAGGAAGGAGAGAATTTGGAATTAAATGTTTGAAAAAACAACTGTTAAAAATTGTTTTTACATGTAATTGGGGCAAAAATAAAACATTTAAAAAACAATGTAGCTTATCTAAAAATTAATAATAACACCTACCTTCCAAGACTATTATGAATATAAAATAAATTAATATTTGAAAAGCTCTTTGCAAATCCTAAAACACGATGGAAATGTTCACTCTTATCATTATTACCTTTCTGTTAGGAGGTGGGTAGCATGCTTTACCATACTAGCTAGCCATTGCTCTGAACAGAGTTCTTAAGTTTTTTAAAGATTTATTTCTTAATTTCAGGCTAAAAAGTATTAAAGATAAAGCAAGATCCTCATATTTGTTTTAATGAAAATGTAGATTATTGTGATTTCTTCCTTCCTCCCTATTTTGCTTGGCCTTATGACTCCTATATAGACTGTTACTCTGGTAACGGGTACATTTTAATCAAAGGGACAAGGGGGCACATTGAACCTTTTCTAGAAACTGTCATTGGCATTGTTGAATTTGTCCTTCCTTGAAGCTGGTAGCACTTAGGACATCTAATCAATCAATCATTAAGCATTTATTAAGCACCCACTATATTTCAGGTTCTGTGTTAGGTGCTAGAAATACAAATAGAAAAATGAAATAATCTCTGCTCTTAAGGAACTAGCATTCTATTGAGCTCACCTTTATGGCTGATTGAGTAGAATATTTAAGACTGATCCTTCAGAAATGAGGAGAAGATAAGGGACCATGGGATTGTATGGGTAATGGAGAATGCCATAGTCCTGAGCAATGGAAGAGGAAAAAAAAGACAAGGATAAAAGTCCTAGGAAGTAAGATCCAAAGCCTTTCAGGGTATGATTATCACTGTGAGTAGATATATTATATTTGTTTTACTTTGCTCCAGAAGAACCATGGATAGAAAGTTGAATAGTTGAATTTAACTTGTCATTTTTTCAGTCACGTTCAACTCTTAGTGATCCCATTTGGGTTTTGTGTGTGTGTGTGGTTTTTTTTTTTTTTTTTTTTTTTTTGGCAAAGATCTTGGAATGGTTTGCCTTTTCCTTCTCCAGATCATTTGACAGATAAGGGAGCTGAGGCCAACAGGGTTAAGTGACTTACCTAGAGTTACACAAGTAGAAAGGATCTGAGGTAAGATTTGAGTCTTTCTATCTTCAGGTCTGGTGCTCTCTTTACAGCAACACCTACCTGGTATTCTATACACTGTGCTGCCTAGCTGCCCCAAATTTAGTGTAGGCAAGAAAAAAAAGTCCTAACAATTAGAACTCTTCAAAAGTGGAGTGGATTTCCTTGGAAAGTAGGCTGTCACTCCATTCTAAAGGGTTTTTACCCAAAGGCTGTAGAACCATTTGTGTAGAGGGTTTTAGTGTTCAGGTATGGACAGGACTACATAGTCATTGAAGTCTCTTTCAACAATCAAATTCTACATGTGAGAATTCTTGGGAACAGTGGCTAGATAGCAGTATGGTTCAGTATGCAACATAACATAAACTCTTTGAGGGCAGGGACTATCCATTTTTTGCCTTTGTTTCCCTAGTACCTTGCACAGTGTCTAACACATTAGACATTTAACAAATGTTTGTTGACTGATAGTGTACTATACTTAGAATCAAGAAGATCAATGCTTAAAATATACTTTTTAGCTATATGACCACCAATAAGTCATTTAACTTCTTCAGTCTTCAATTTCATTATTCCCAAAATGGAAATAGTAATACTTGGGATACCTTAAAGATTGTTGTGCAGTTCAAAAGAGATACTGCATATAAAGTACTTGGTATATTTTAAAGTATTATATGGATATCAATAATCAGAAATTATCAGCATTTTTAGGGGAAAAACTGTTGCCATCATATTGTTGAGAAATAGGGAAATTATCAAAGTACGAAGAAAAAACCCAAAGATCATTTGGTCACTTACAAATTGTACCAATTAAAATAATTTACATAATTTCTTACCCATCTATTCTTACATAGGATACAGTAAAAAAAATTAAATAGGGTGCAGTAAAAATTATGACTCAGTAAATAGACATCAGACTAAAATTCAGAAGATTTGATTTTATTAAGCTATATTTATTTATATGCAGTCACCATAATTTATTGCTCACACAGCAGGGTCATTTACTCATACACTCTTGATTGTTAAAAAAAATAGTTTAAGAATGTCAGTTCTAATTTTCTGAAAATATCAAAGGGAGAAATCTATACCAGACCAATATGGATCCAGAATAAAATGAAGGTATTTGACCAAAAAAGGACTTCTCCAAAACTGGATGTTCTCTGAATATTTGAAATCAATTGAATACAAAGTGAATCTAAGCATTACACAAACCATACTTTAGGCTTACTCATGGAATATGTTGCCAGTAAGATATAATATAACAAGCCATCATGGGACTGGAAGTCAGAAGCCTCAAGTTTCAACCCTAGTTCTGCCACTAACTGGCTATTAGTGGTTAGACATAGAAGACACTAAGGTCATCCACTGCATCCAAGGCCATCATCAGTCATCTTGACTTCTCTCTTACCATTGGATACTGATGACTCTGGAAGAGAGAGGCTGACAACTGTGCATTTCTGCCTCACTTAAATCAGATTCACAGGCAAGTCAAGACATTACCCATTATTCACTGCTTTATCTATATTGGAGTCCTGTGTCCTGGGAATGAGGAGACAGCAGGTGTAGATACACTGGGAGCTCTAGCCACAGTCCCTGCATTTAAGTAGCCCAAAATATTGGGACATCTTCTCACTGGACCAAAGCAACAGTGGCATGTGTCAGCCCCCTGGCTGTCTAAGCAGCCCTTTAAAAATTTTACTTTTAAAACTATATCTTCTGTCTTAATTAATTCTAATTTCAAGGTAGAAGAGGGGTAAGGGCTAGATAACTGCAGTTAAGTGACTTGACCAGAGTCACACAGTAGGGAAGAGTCTGAGGCCAGCTTTAAGCCCAAGACCTGTGTCCAGGGCTGGCTTTCTCTCCACTGAGCCACCTACCCGCCCCTAAGCAACCCTTTTAAGGATTGCATTGTTCACGTCTTGGCAGGAGGAAGGGACTAGAAAAGATGTCCTAAAAATTGTTTGTTGCATTCAACTCTGGCCTGTTTACCCAGGCAAGATGAGGGTCCTACTCTGTGGCCAACATAGCATTGTATTCTGACTCCAACATTTTGATGTTGGTCTTCTTCAAAAATGAAGGATGAACAATAACCACATTAATGACCTGGGGCAAGTCACTTCCTTTCTCTGGATCTCTGTTTCTTCATTTGCAAAATTAGAGGTGGAACTTGGTGACTTCTAAAGTTCCTTCTTTCCATCTCCCCAAGCCACACATAGGAAAGGGGCAGCTTGTTTTTTGTCTTTGTATCTCTAGTGCCTAGCAGGGTACCTGGAAGACAGTAAGCTTAGAAAAGTGAGCCTTTTACTAATAACATGAACCGATTGATAGAAGAGAGCTTCGGCTCTGAAGTCAAAGGACCTGGGTTTAAAAGCTGTGCCTGACACTTATTAACTCCACATGAGACTTTAGACAAGTAACTTAACTGCCTTGAGCCTCAGTTTTCTCATCCGTAAAATGAGGGAATTGAACTTGAGAAATTCTGAGTTCCCTTCCAACTTTATATCTAATATCCTCTGATCTTAAGATTAGAACAGTTGGTGGGAATTAAATAGGATATTACCCTATCAAATACCCAAAGCAGTAACATTGCAATTTGTTGCCAGATTAAATTAATTCTCCTTCATTATAATGAATGTAGATATTGTGAATAAATATATTGTGGACAAAGGCATGATAATATGGATAATGCAAATAGAGAGTCATAATAGTAAAATGTAGGTCAATAAGTTAATAATAGCTTACATTTTCCTAGCACTTTCTGGGCATGATCTCATTTGACCGTCCCTTAGCTATGAGGCAAGCAATTGTTAGGGACAGGCTCAACTGCAGCACTCTTAGTTCAGGTTTGATTTGGGGAAGAAACAGAGCATTTGCAAGTCACTGAATGGTTAACAGGAAAGCTTACTTTGTCCTGACACAGCAAGGATATGCAACAAGGATACTGTAGTACTTATTTCTCTGGACTTGGGACACTCCTCCTCCTTCTTCCCTCCCTTCCCCATCTCTATACACCAGAGAAGAACCACTCCTTGGTTATTTTTTTCCTAGGTATATAAATTCATTAAAATTTTAATCAAGGTATGAACCAAGATAAATAACAAAGAAGATAAACCAGATGGTATGTGATGCCCATCCCCGTAGCATCTGGTCAAAAGGGCAGAGCTGGGAGACTTTTGGGTCCTTTGGAAATCCACCAAGTTAGAGAGACCACTAGGGTGGGCCATTTTATGCCCTTGTGTGACCACGAAGTTAGGGCAAGGGAGGCAGAGGCCAATATGTCTCAGGGACAGTTTGGTTGCCTTTTATGGAAAACTAATTCTTGTCTATAGAGAAGAAGGTGGAGAGCTGGCCTTAACCCATAGTTAAGGCATGGACTTTACAAGTACTGTGGAAACACTGGCTGATATTAGTCGTAGTACAGTAATGCAAATATTATTGTCACTATTTCATATACAGGGAAACCAAAGCCCATTGACTTGACTTTTCCAATGTCCCCTAACTAATAAATATCAGAAGTAAAAGTTGGCTGAGACCTTATGACTTCAGTTCCAAAACTCTTTACTCTATACCCCTGACATAGTTTTGAGGATCTAAACTTTAAAGAGATACAGAATTTTATCCTGGGGTAGGCTCAGGGAATACATACCATGTTTCCTTTTAGAACTCATACCCCAAAAGCATGGGAGAGAGCTCAGCAACTTCCAGTATGCCCAGTATCAAAGGATGACCCAAATCTCACAGAAGAAAAGAAATAAGACATGAAGAGATGGAGAAGATGGACCCCATCTTCTGATATTTGGAGACTGAGCAGAGACTATTACACTTATTTACTCTTTAGCACCCTAATAGCCAGATGGGAATTTAGCAGAAATGCTTCCTTTTTTCTGAGGGGTCGGGACATCAAGGGCTTATATGGGACTATGATTCACTGATTATCTGGAGAGTGTAAAGAAGCTTCAGCCGTGGGGATGGGTACCACATAGAGATTCATCTTCCTTGTTAATTACTTTGCCACATACCTTGATTAAAATTTTAAGGGATTTATGTCTAGGAATAAAATAACCATTGAGTGGTTCTTCTCTATAACAGCAGATAGTAGGCACTTTTTTAGTCTCTTCATTGAATATTCCTCTTTCACTGATAGCTTCCATTTCTATAGTATTTTAAGATTTGCTATATTTATAACAACTTTGGGTGGTTGTGGACCTCCATTTTTAACCCCATTTCACAAATGAGGAAACTGAGACTCAAAGAGGTTAAATGACTTGATGATCCTTTCAATTTTAACTATATATCATGAAAATAATGTATAAATAAAATTTAAAATGCCAGTTTTGGAAATGTTGCTTCTATCTTCATAATACCAAGTCTCTCCTCCTCTCATTTCCTTGCATGCAGCTAAATCCCTAATCTAATTATCTCCAGACTAAATTATTACCACTTTGTTCTCCTTTCTGTCCTATTGGCCCCCTCTGCACTCAACAATATTTCTCTAATTGTATTTCAGCATATGTGTTCATACTTGTGTGTACATATCTTGCTGGTGTATAAATAAATGTAAATCATCTTTCTAGTCATCATCATCATCATCATCATCATCATGAAAAGCATTTAGTATCCATTGCTTTGCACGAGCTTTCCCCTTCAAAACAAGACTGGCATGTTTTTTGCCATCTAGTTACTTAGGATTTAGAACACAGAATGTGAAGACAGGGATATGAAGGACCAAAAGACTGGCCAACTTCCAAATGTCCCTAGCTTAGTGAGTAGTTGGCTCAATGTATTGGTTTAAAAACTTCCCTCAAATTTTAGAATCATAAATTTAGAAGTACAAGAGCTTTCAGAGATCCTCTAATCTACAGGTTAGTTAGATTTCAGGGGGTCTGTGAACTGAGAATTTTTATAATTTAATAACTGTAGTCAAAAATAATTGATTGTTTTTGTCAACTCTTATATTTTATTTTATTCGTTTAAAAATATTATCTTGAGAAGGGTTCATAGGCTTTCCAGTACTTTCAAAAGGAATATGACACAAAAAGGTGAAGAACCCCTGATCTAGTTCAACCTCTTTGTGTCATGGGAGCATAAACTGAGATAGAGGGGCAGGAATGCTTTGCCTAAGGAAGTAAGCAGCAGAGCCAGGAGTCATGCACAGTCCTCTGATCAAAATCCAGTACTACATCCTCTGTACCATGCTACATTAGTTGTAGGATCATAGATTCAGAGCTGGAAAGGCCTTTATAATTTTAACAGATGAGAAACTTTAGGCTTAAAAAAGTAACTTGACTAGGCTCACACAGGTAGTTAATGGTAAAGCCAAGATTTGAACCAAGGGCCTCTGACTCCAAATCTGACTCCTTTTTTTTCCTTTTCTCTCTTTAATCCTTTTCTTTCATCTTTTAAAATTTCTTTGTTCATACATAGCCTTTGACAATGTCTATTGGGAAATGACTCTTGCTCTAATATCTTGATGTCAATTCCATATATGTTTTGCATATTAGGTCCGATTTGTTTTTCCACTCAACTGTTTCTCTTTGTATTCTAATTGCACTAATTTTGCTTGTGCAAAAACTTCAAAATTTTATGTAATCGAACTTCTCTAATGTATTTTGCTGCCCAGTATAATGGAAATTCACATCTAAATAGCTCTTAAAGTTTGCAAAAAACTTCCCTTCCCAGCAACCTTATGAGAGAGACAATATAATGATTTTATAGATGCAGGAAAACAATATTCTGAGAAATTAAATGATTTGCTTATGATTACACATATTCTTCCTTATCTTCCTCTAGGGCCTAGACCTATCTGATAAGCTCAAATGAAAATCCAATTAAGTAATGTAGACTATTCTTCTTTCCTGGAATCTTCTCCCTTCCCAAGTCTTACCTATGCAAATTGTACTTAGACTTCAAGGTCCAGGTCAGCCCCTCCTACATCCTCCAAGAAGCTTTCCTGACCACTTTATTCCTTTCCTGAACTCTGATACTTCTTGTGATATCATTTTTATTTTTAATTGGATGTTGCCTTCTTTCATATGTATCTGTTTGCCTTCTCAATTAGATAGTGCAAGCAGCAAGTCTTGTACTTCTTTTGCCTCACTCACAACTAGTACCAGGATTAAATGTTCAAATAATATTTGCTGAATTGAAGATATTTTATGAAAATAGATTTCACATAACATTCTTTCCTACTTCTAATCTTTGCCTGTGAGAAGTGCAATTACTTAGTGGATGGAGAGTTGGCCTTTGAGTCTAGGAAGACCTGGCTTCACATATGCCATTGGCATTATTTTGGATAAATAAATCGCCTAAACCCTCAAGGATCTGGGTAGCTCTGACTATAAATTACAGAGAAAGTGCTATTCTGCATTGATAGCTAGTTTCCTCATCTGGAAGCTCCTTAGATCAATGAAACCACAACTCCTATCTCCCTCTTCGCCAGGCTAGAATACTCTCACTAGGATCACAGAATCAAAGACAAGTTGAAAGGAACATCAGCAATCATCTATTCCAGTGATTCCCAAAGTGGGTGCTGCAGTGATCCAGGGGGTCGGTGATAGCCACAGGTGCATTTATCTTTCCTATTAACTGCTATTAAAATTAAAAAAAAAATAATTTCCGGGGGGCTAAGTAATATTATTTCTGGAAAGGGGGCAGTAGGCCAAAAAAGTTTGGGAACCACTGATCTATTCAAACCTACAGCTAAAAAAGAATCTTCATTATTGCCTACCCCACAACTGGACATCTAGTCTTTGCTTGAAGACGTCCAATGAGGCAGCCTATTTCCATTTTGGAGAGCCTTAGTTGATAGGAAACTTTTCTTGACATCAATTCTAAATATGCATCTTTGTAGTTTAAATTCTTTGTTCTTGTTTTTATGTTCTGGGACCAAATTGAACAAGTCTAATCTATCTTCCACAAGACAACTCTTTGAATATTTGAAGACAGCTATCTTATTTCCCCTAAGTCTCCTCTATTAGGTAAATACCCTCATTTTCTTAAACCAGTCCTCAGATGCATGAATTTGAGAACCTTCTTACCCTGTTGACCCTCTTCTGGACATCCTCCAGTTAATCAGTGTCTTCCTAAACTGTGTCCCCATGAAGTGAGCACTACATGTCAGATGTAGGCTACCTCGGACAGAATAACAGACCTTAGTTCTGGGGGTTAGGCCTTATTTAATACAGCTCAAAATCAAATTAGGTGGTTTGGGGGTTTTGTCTTGACCGCTATAGCATACTGTTGATTGCCACCAAGCCTTCATTCCAACAGGACTTTTTTAGACAAACTACCATCTAACCATGTCTTCCATACCTTGTATTTTTTTAAGATTGAAGTCTTACATTTGTTCCATTAGATTTCATATTTTTAAACTATAGCCCCATATTCTAGCTTGTCAAGATCTTTTTGAATCTGATCCTGTCATCCAGGGTGCTAGCTGTTCCTTCTTGTTTTGGGTTATCTTGCAAATGTGATGGTCAAGATTGCTATTTGTGGCAATATCTTAGTTATCGATAAAAAAGTTAAACAGCTTCTCTTCTTTGTGAGTTTTCAAATACCAGTGAGAGGTCTTTCAGTACCTCCTTGGGAGAGTTTATCTTAACCAGGTGACATGATTCAGCCAATCAAATTAATTAAAATACCTGCACTGGACCAGGTGCTGTCCTAGGTTCTGGAGATACAAATACGAAGAATGAAACAAACCTTGCTCACCAAAAGCTCCAATTCTATTGAGGAGGCAAGTGCATAAATATTAAGTGAATAAGAACAGATATTTACAATGCAGTTAAATACAAGGTCATTTAAAAGGGAGATCACAATCTGTTAGGGGATATGGAGTGTGTGTGGCAAAGAAAGACTTCATTTATGTAGAAAATGGGCAAGTAGATGGTACAGTGGATAGAGTACCAGACCTAGAGACAGGAAGACTCATCTTCCTGAGTTCAAATCCAGCTTCAGATACTTACTAGCTGTGTGACCCTGGGCAAGTCATTTAACTCTGTTTATGTCGGTTTCCTCCTCTATCAAATGAGCTAGAGAAGGAAATGGTGGGCCACTCCAACATCTTTGCCAAAAATACTCCAAATGGGATCACAAAGAGTTGGCTACAACTGAAAACAACAAGAAGAAAATGGTACTTGTACTACATCTGACTCAAAGAAAGAGAGGAGGAACAATTCAGGGAATGTAGAACTTAAGACTTGAGTTTGAGACCTGCCTCAAATACTAGCTGTATGATCCTGGACAAGTCACTTAACTTCTCTTTCCCTCAGTTAATTCATCTATAAAAATAATGGCACCCACCTCACAGAGCTGTTGCAAAGATCCAGTGATTTAGTATATGTAAAACACTATATGAAGCTTTAAGTGCTATATAGATGCTAGTTATTCTCTATGAGGCAGAGGGAAGGTGGGATCATATTTTAGGAATGGGGAAGCAGCCATGGCAAAAGGCACACAGACTACAAATGTAGGGTGGTGTTTGAACAACACAGAAAAGGATGGTATAGTTGTGACAAAGAAGGCAAAGAGAAGAGCAACGTCCAGTAATACTGGAAAGAGGGTCAGGTTGTATAGGGCTTTAAGTGCTAAACAGAGGAGTATATATTTTATCCTAGAAATAATTGGAAGCCACTAGAGATAATTAATAAAGGATTCACATCAATTCATCAACACTCCCTCTCTACTCATCATTTAAAGCACAGCTCAAATATCACTTCTTCCAGAAAGGTTCCCCAAACCCAATCCAATTATTTGTATTCATACAGCATGTTTTGTACCCCTTTACATATCATACATTTTGTTTGTTAGAGATATTTGTATTTGTCTCATCACTCCATAGTCTATAAGCTCCAAGGTACCCGATACAAATTTTGTATCACGTCTAGCATATAGTCTAATTCTTTGCACTTTTTTTGGGGGGGGTTCAAATCTGTGATTTCTTAGGTGAAACAAATTCCCTTTTATGGGAACTCTGATCAAGCAACTGTTCTCTAATTTTTAGTTTTGAAAGGTGGGCGGGGGGGGGGGGGTGGGGGGTGCAGCCAGGTGGATCAGTGGATAGAGAACCAGGCATGGATATGGAAGATCTTGGGTTCAAATTTGGCCTCATACACTTCCTAGCCGTGTGACCCTGGGCAAGTCACTTAACCCTTATTGCTTAGCCCTTACTGCTCTTCTACCTTGGAACCAATATTTAATATTGATTCTAAGACAGAAAGTAAGGGTTTAAAAAAGAAAGAAAGTAGCCTGGGATAGGCACCATTTTGAAGCATCTTGACCAGTCAGAGTGTCAATGTGTCAGAGAATGGATATGAATTGTACTGAATCCTGGTGAGCTCTCTTGCTACTCTACATATTATTACATATTAGGCTGCCTGTCTTTATACAGCAGGTGCATAATAAAGGATTTTCGAAGGAAAGAAGGAAGAGAAGAAAGTAATTCTATAGAGATATTAAGAAGACTAATGACACAAGGTTTTAAAACATTTTGAATGAAGGGAAAAGCACAGTGTACTAATTTTAAATTAGATTTAATTTTTTTCAGTTATCGTGTATTTATTTTTTTCTCCTCCCATCTATTCCTACTAGCAAGAAACAAACCAAAATTCTTGTAACATATATTCATAGTCAAGTGAAACAAGTCACCATATTTACCATGTCCCAATGTGTCTAATTCTGCATCTTTGGTTTCTTACCTCACATCTATGCCTTAAGTTTATCAGCCCAGCCTATAGGTGTTTTTTAGCACCACTGATGACCTTCAATGCTAAAAAAAGTGAATGTTGAAAGTTGTTTTCACATGTAATTGGGGGGAAATAAAATATTATTAAAAAGAAAAGAAAAGAAACAGGGTTCCTATGTCAAATTTATGAGAAGACATGGGTGAGAGTCCTGTGACAATGAAGGAAGTATTTAGGAGGGGCAGCCTGGTGTTAACCGAGCACTAGATTTGGAACAGTCAGTCCTGTGGTTAATTTCTGGTGCTGCCATTTAGTATCTGTGTGACCTTAAGCAAATCACTTTGCCTCTATGGGAAACCTCTATTTTCTTATCTGTGGGATGACTTGGTTTTGGCTACACTATCTTGAAGGTCTCCTCTAACCTTTAACACTTTCCCCAATCCTACATTTGCCTTTCTTTGACCTAGTAACTGTGCCAAATGAACCCCAGGCATTCAACCTAAAAGGAGAATGTGTCTGGTATTCTTGGAGATGCTACTCTTGGCTCCTTTTTCACTGATTCCACTTCTGTTTGTGTACACATAACAGCTGAGTTTAGAACTCAATTGGGAAAATGGCAGATTTTCATCTAAACCCAAATTAAGGGGAGAATTTGAGGAGGAGCTGAAAAACATTCTTCATTCCTTTCAACTTAAGAACATACATTGTTTGAACACATGAAAGAAAATAGAGATGAACAATAAAAGATTATGAGTACACTGAGACAGAAGAAATCCAGGTTATCTAGAACCATATTTAAAAAAAGTTCTAAATCACTAAAACTTAGAGGAATGCAAACAAAAACAACTGAAAGTTTCTATCTCACCCTCATCAAATCGACAGAGTTGACCATAAAAGGAAAATGGCAAATAGTGGAGGGGTTACAGGTACATTAATGGACTATTGATGGAGTTATAAATTAGTCCAGCCATTTTGAAAAGCAATTTGGACTATCCCTGCCACAAGATTGCTAAATTGTACAGATCCTTCAAACCAATGATAACATTGTTAAGCCCAAATCCAAAAGAGATTTTAAAAACAGAATAAAATTTCCTATGGTTACAAAAAGATTTACAGCACTCTTTTTGTGGTGGCAAAGAATTGTAAGCTAAGTGGACAGGCATTAAATGGGAGAATGGCTAAAAAACTTATAGTACATGAATGTGATGGATTTTTTATGCAGTAAGAAATTATGAAAGGGACAGTTTCAGAGAAACCTTAGAATGATTGTATGAACTGATTCAGAATAAAGTGAGCAGAACCAGGAGAAAAATTTATATTCTAACAATAAAACTATAAAAATGAATAATTTTTAAATACTTAAGAATTATGATCAATGCAATGATCAACCATGGTTCCAAAGGACCAATGCCAAAGAATGCTCTCCACTTCTGGTAGACAAGATTTTTAGTGGAGCATGTAGTGCAGCTCTTTTACATTAACTGGGTTGGTCCTACATTCTAGGTCAGTAAATCCCAAATTATGAAAAATAGGCATCTTGAAAGCAAGTGTTGTCCCTTGCCAGAACCAAATAAGAAAACAAGTGAGGGGCTGGGAATATAGAATGGAGTAGAGGTTAAAATGATCATGACCCCTCATCATGGAAATAGTTTATGAGAATTTGAGGAATCTTTAAGAAAAAAATGTGGAAACAATTGTTCTGGGAAAGCTTCATAGATGTGTATATGTAAATGTGAAATATTAGTTTTAGGGGAAATTAAGCTCTTTGAGGTTATGATATACAGGGTGTTCCATGTTAGTGCAGCTTAAAACTGGCATTAAGATCTTGGGACATCTTATATTTTGTAAAGCAAGGACAAGTTTTTAAATTTTGAATTTAATTTGTTTTCAATTAGCAAACATTTGTTTTCTCTTCTCTTCCTCCCCATTGGAAAAAAGAAAGAAAAAGACAAAAACAAATTCTTATAACAATGTGCATAGTTAAGGAAATGAATTTCCACATTAACCATGTCCAAAAATGTATGACAACAATGAATATTTCCAAATTGCTTTCCAAAATTGCCGGACCAATTCATAATGCCACTAATGATGTCTATTTTTTTAGGTTTGGGTTTAGCTAATGGCAGTTAAGGTCCTGCTCTCTTGGGAATTTTGTGACTCTTAAGCTTCATTTCTTTTCCTTTCTTACCTTTCCTTTTTCAAGAACCTTTACCTTCCATCTTAGATTCAATACTGGAGATTGGTTCTAAAGCAGAAGAGTGATAAGAGCTAGGCATTAGTGGTTAAGTGACTTGCTCAGGGTCACATAGACAAATTCAAACCCAGGATTTCCCATCTCTAGGCCTGACTCTCAATCCACAGGGTATCTAACTATCTCCTCTATTTCCTTTCTTTCTCCTTTCCTTTCTCTGTCCCATGTTTATGCCTTAGATCTAACAATACAGCCTATTTACTGTATTGTTGTTCATATGTTGCTCAGCCATCCTAGTGATCTTCAGTGCTAAAGAATTGTGCAAATAGAAATAGCATGTAAGATTCTAGTAACCTGCTTCTGCCGCCACCACCATCACCAGCACCACTACTGACTCAACTCTGGCATTCTCTTCACCAAAGGTTCTTAGACTTCCCTCACTAGGAAAATACAGAAATTTTCTTGATTTATTTCCAACATATTATTATTTTTGGAAAAAACCCTTCCCTTCCATTTTAGAATCAAGACTATGTATGGTTCTAAGGCAGAAGATTAAGGGCTAGGCAGTGGGAGTTAAGTGACTTGCCTAGGGTCACACAGTTTGGAAGTGTCTAAGGCCAGATTTGAATCCAGGACCTCCCAAATCTGGACCTGATTTTCAGTCCACTGAGCCACCTAGCTGCCCCCAACATATTTTTTTCAATTCCTCTACCCAAATGCCTCTATAACAACAGCAGCATTTCCATTTCACTCTCTTTTGCTGAATTGGGAAAAAAGAAAACTACCTTGGGGCATCCTTAGCATTTTCTTAAAAGGTAACAAATATCTTTCTTAAAAGAATGATGGTAAGATGCTGCAGTCCGGGTGTGTATAAGGCATGGTGTAGGAAGAAAGAACACTGGACCTAGTGTCAGGCAAAATCTAGAGTCAAATCCCGCCCCTGACAAAGTCAACCTCTTTGAGTCTCAGTTTTCTCATCTATTAAATGGAGATAAATAAATCCTCTTGTGCTTTAGCTCAGAGTTATTGTAAAGATCAAATGAGTTCATGCATATAAAGCATTTCATAACTTTAAAGCATTACATCATAGATGTGGGCATTCCTCTCACTCAGATTACAGTCCCTTTCAGTTTGGTAAACAATCTTTATGGATTGTTATGTTCTTACCCTCCAAAGAAAGGAATGATGGAAGGAAGGAAGGAAGGAAGGAAGGAAGGAAGGAAGGAAGAAGGGAGGAAGGGATAGAGGGAGGAAGAAGGAAGGAAGGGATAGAGGAAGGAAGAGAAGGAGGGGAGGAAGGAAGGAANGGAAGGAAGGGAAGGAGGGGAGGAAGGAAGGAAAGAAGGAAGGAAGGGAGAGAGGGAGAGAGGCAGGTAGGGAAGGAATCAACTTTCTGTGACCAAACTGGCATTGGCCCTTTCTGAGTTGCACCAACCACAGCCAGGCCTGCACCTGAAGATTTTCCATATTGGTTAGGATTTACCAGGGCTTGCTTTCATTGGCATAGATGTTGAAAAACTGGGGTTACCTCCGTGCCCCAGTGAGGCCCCAGATTAGGCCAAACCTACAAAGATACATATACATACCTACATGCATCTGAAAACTATAACACCTTTGAGATAAGCCCATGCATCTCTGGGTATGCACTAATACTCCCTGCTACTCTTTGGATCTCTGGCAATCTATCTGATACAGGAAACCTTGAGGTATTACTGCTTTCACTGGACAGGAACCCGAACTTCTAGAAATCTTTAAACTTATCCATTTTTCCTGAAGTTCCTGGGACTCCTAGTCTCTGGGGACAGTTAAAACTTTTAGTACAGTGCCTGGGACATAGTAAGTAGGGGCATAATATTTGTTTATTGACTGATTTGAAAATAAGTAGCGAGCCCACCACAGGAGCACAGTAGACTTCTCCAGTCCTCTTCCCATCCAAACTGAAGCCTTGGAGCTGGATTTTGACAAAAAGGCCAAAACTGAATTGGCTTTGGGAATAAAGGGAACTGAACGAATAGGCAACTCGTTAAAATTTGACTGGGTTGGTTAGGGGGTTGGTCAGTGAGATCAATAGATATCTGGAAGAGGAAGTGACCACTGTCCTATCTACTACAGAAAGTGCATTGTGGGAAGCCAGCAATACTCCCTTTTTTCCAAACTGGGCTCATGTCCCACATAATCCACTGAGACAATAGGGAAGGCTATAATCTCTGTGTTTTCTGCAGAGAAAGCCTGGGTGGGTTAAACCCGCCCCTCTGGGCACAGGTTCAGAGAGAGCATTGCTCTTACTCCTCCTTCTCCTGCTCATCCTCTTCCTCCTCCTCCTCCTCCCACAGCACTCAGCCAAACCTCAAAAGTAAAGTTAGACTCCCTCATACACAGGAAATAACCTGACTTGGGCACGTGCACAAATGCATTTGCTAAATGTCTGAACAAGTTCCCAAACTTTAAAGCAAAATAGGGCAGAGGGAGGAAGAGGGAGGAGAGAGACAGAGACAAGAGGAAAGGGAGAATGACAGGGAGGGAGGACATAGAATCAAAATCAAAAAGAAACCAGAGAGGAGGATGTGGGTCTTGGCTGAACAAGTTCAAATGTGCCCAAGGCAGCCAAGGAAAAGAAAGACTCAGAATGCCTTTTTGCAGATGATTTCTTCACTTGCCTTGGCTTAATGGGAGGATTTTGAACAAGTGAGTTTCCTCCTCAGGACAGGCAAGAAACTCAGAATCCTTACACTATCTCTTGTAAGTTTACTCAGAATCCAAGTATATGCCCGAGCTGGGCAGTTTGCTTGGTCTTATGGGGGAATCATTGGTTTTTGTTTTGTTTTGTTTACCTCACCTAGGTATAAAAAAAGCAATCCAAAAAAGAAGTCAATGACAGAAACCATCGCCTCAGATATTGATAACAATGAAAGGGAACTACAAATTCTAACTCAAGTATGCAAACTTGATTTCCTAGATGTTACTTGGATGTAATGAGTTGAGTCCAATACCTGGGACATGGTTCTGGAAGAGTAGATTTTATTTAAAAGGAATAGGATATTAGATCCAGCAATCCATTGCCCAAGGAGATCAGGGAAAATCAGTGGTTCCCAAACTTTTTTGGCCTACTGCCCCCTTTCCAGAAAAAATATTACTTAGCCCCCGGAAATTAATTTTTAAAAAAATTTTAATAGCAATTAATAGGAAAGATAAATGCACCTGTGGCCATCACCGCTTTCCTGGATCGCTGCAGCACCCACCAGGGGGCGGTAGCGCCCACTTTGGGAATCATTGCCCTATATGTTCCAAAATATTTATAGCAGCTTTCTTTGTGGTGGTAAAGAACTGGAAATTGAGGGGATGCCCACCAATTGGGGAATGGCTAACCAAATTGTGCTATATGATTGTGATGGAATATTACTGTGCCATAAGAAGCAATAAGCAGGCTAATATTTTTCAAGTGGAAAGAACTATATGCTATAATGAATAATAAAATGAGTAAAAACAAGAGAACATTATATCCAGTCTCAGATTTAATACTTAAAGAATAACTTGTGAATGTTTTCTCCAGAGAATGAAGTGAAAAAAAGAAACATGAAAGATACATATCCGTTTTCTAAATATTGTTTTCTATGATATGGGGAGGAGAAAAATGGGACAAGACCCTTGAAAATTAATTCTTTAAATAAAAAAAAGAAATAAGGAAAAGTGAGGGGGTAGATTGAGGAACATTATATATTAATGAAATATGCTCTTGTGGGGAAATCCCTTGACTAGAGACAAGAAGCATAGTGGAGTCCATCTGGGGAGAGATCATCTGGGGAGAGACCATCTGGGGAGAGATTCTGATGTTTCAGAAACAAAAGCAATATTATCACTAAAGTATTTCATAGACCACTTGGTCTAAAAGAGGAAATAGATGAGAGACCTGGGAAATCATGTTTGTAATAGATGCTTGATATAATAAGGGAGAGGGGACTTCAGTTTTCCAGACTGACTGGGACTCTCTCTCTGCCTCTCTCTGTCTCTCCAAAACTTTTAATTTCTCATGCTATCTTAATAGTTCATTATTCAAAAAGAAGAGGAACCAATGAGGAAAAATTGCTATTCTGGATCTGGTTTTCAGCAATAAAGAGGAACTCCTTGCTAGCGTAGAAAAGATGCAATGCTGTTACTAATTAACCATTTAAAAATTTAGAATTTCTCATATAAAAGAAGAAAAAAAATGTAGGCATAGTCTGACTTGCCCCCTAGATTTGAGAACAACAGATTTCAAGGTTTTAGAGGAAGGATTGGAAGGATTGCATGGTATGAAATTCTACAAGGGCAAGTCAGCCCAGGAAGATTAGGAAATTCTTGAGAATGAAATCACAAAGATACAAAGAGAAACAATTCTGTTGAGAAGAAAAAGAATGGTAGTCTGCCAAAACTGATACAGATTTGCAGTGACCTCATCAAAAAACTTAGATGTTTGAAATGACTTATAGGAGATCGAACAAGGGTAAGAGAGGATAAATAAAAAAACATGGCACAGTCTTACTGTCACAAATGATTAAGTTTCAGAATTACCGGTGGCTGGCAAATAAAGCTACAAACAACAAAATGATTTTAAACTATATTAGGGAAAAGAGTCAGACCAAACAAAGATTAGGAATTGCTACTTGGGGTAGGTGGGATGATGATAACATTTGCAAAGAGAATGTAGAACTGCTCAACTCTTGTTTTAATTCTCTTTTCTTTTCCAAAAAGAAAGATTTTTAGACTGGAAAGGACAGTGGGCGGAAATGGCTAAAAGAGACTTAATAAACAAGGAGATGATATGAGAGCATCTGATTGCCTTTGAGGTTGTGAAGACAAGAGACTCAATTACTAAGAGTACTATAAGCTTTGATTCTAGAGAAAGTCAGTTTTCCTGACAAAGGGCAAATGTTCTCATTTCAAAGAGGGAAGAGAACTAAGTCCTAAGCTGTAGGCTAGCCAGTTTGACTTTGAATCCTGGAAAAATTGAAAGACATTTGACAAAGTCTCTAGTGCAGTGATAGCGAACCTTTTAGAGACTGAGTGCCCAAACTGTAACATTCACACTGCGTGTGAGACTCCCACCTTATCCCAGAGAGGGGAAGGAAGAAGTGCTCCTATTGGGCTGCTGGGCAGAGAGGTGGGTGATGGGAGAAATGCCCACAGGTGCATGTGGAGAGGGGGAAGGGAGCAGTCCCCTCTGGCATGCTCTGGCATGCATGTCATAGATCTGCCAACATGGCTCTAGTGCTATTTTTGTGGATCAAAAATGGAGATGGGGAGAGATGATAATCCAAATAGATGGGTTTAGGATTGGTGGCTGGACTCAAAAAATAGTCACTCATGATTCCATGTCATCTCTAATGGAGGTCTTAAGTTCAGAACCATGGGAAAGTGTGCTTGGCTCTATGCTGCCCAACATTTTTATCAATAACTTGGATAATAAAGTCATAGGTGGCATGCTTACCAAATTTGCAAATAACCCAAAGTTAGGAAGGATAGCTTACATGTCAGAAGAAGGCCAGGATTCAGAATAATTCTGACAGTCTAGAACTTTAGGCCAAATAGAAAGAGGCATAATTTAATAGGGATAAATGTAAAGTGAGTTTTAAAAAAGTACCAGATGAGCTGGGCTTGGAGTGGCAAAAGTTCCTCTGAATGGGATATGGGGTTTTTAGTGGACAACAAGCACAATATGAAACAACAGTTTGAAGGAAAAAATCACAAAACACCTTGATTTTAAGTTGCATTAAGAGAGACGTAGGATACAAGATTTAGGGAGTGATCGTTTTGCTAAGCTCTATCCTGATCATACCACATCTGAAATCTTGTGTTCAATTCTGGATGTCACATTTTAAGAAGGATATTGATAAACCAGAGCATGATCAGCCAAGGGAGGGCCATCCACGGTGATGAAGAGCTCTGGGGTCATACATGCCACAAAAATCAGTTGAAAGAACTGAGATGTTTAGCTTGAAGAGAAGACTTGATGAGGCCATGATAATTGTTTCCAAGCATTTGAAGGTCTTTCCCTTGGAAGAGGGATTTTGCTTAGTCCCAGAGGGCAGAAGTAAGAACAATGGATGGAAGCTGGCAAGAAGCAAGTAGTGGCTAGATTTACAGAAACAAAAAAACAACTTTCTGCCAATTAAAGTTATCCAACAGAATGGATGGTTTCTTACATTGTGAGCTCCCCCACACTGAAGGTCTTTAAGTAAAGGTTCGATAATGGCTTATTGTGTATATTTAGAGGGAATTCTTGTTCAGGAGACCAGGAGGCCTCCAAGATTCTTTCCAGTTCAGAGACAGTGATTCTGATATAAATAATACCAGAGCAATTCTTTCAAAGGAAGAAGAAAAGAAAAAAATCTCAACCCAGGAAACCTGTTTGGTTTCCACCTAGCCAAGGTTAAGCAGATGTGAACTTTTCTTACATTTTTTTTGCTTAGGGATCCAATAGCTAAACTCTGACAGAGAGCCTTCTGGATACCAACTCTTTCATGCTAAAAAGCACAGATGACCTATCGTTCACAACTGCCTGCTTTCTTCTGGAAGGGTGCTTAGAGCCCACTGTCCTAAGAGTATCATGGAAGAAGTCTTCCTGGATCAATGAATTAAATCAGCAATCTGACTTCTGAGAAGACAATGGACCATATACTCTGAGTTGCCTGTTGATAGTTAGAGAAGTGGCCAGTTGCTGCCTGATGTAGCTGACTGTATTTTCCTTTTCAGGGCTCCTTTCCTCCTTTGGTATCCACCTGCCATGCAACTCTTACCTGTGGCTCTAAAAAGCTGTAGCATATGTAACAGCTTTGCCCTGGCAAAACCATCTTGGCACACAGGCTAATCCAGACTAAGGGTAACTGACAGGCTTCAAACCCATCAGTGAATTAGGAAGGCATGTGAAGATTTTCCCACATGGAAAGGGTAAATGAGAACAATTTGTTCCAATAGCCATTAGAAGGCTGAAGCAGATGCTGTGGAGTGCTTAGAGCTTGGTCAGACACTGAAGAAGCCAAGGTCCATTACTGCATCCTGAGCCATCACTGGTCTTGACTTATCTTGCCACTGGACTTCAATGACTCTGGAAGAGAGAGTGAGAGTAATGACTGTGCAGCTGTCATTGCTTAAATCTAATTTATGCTTGAGGCAAAAGATATCACCAGTGATGTCATTTTGATCCTCTTGCAATACAAAGGACAACAACCAAGCAACCAACCAACCATATCTTTCCTAAGTACAGAACCAATCAACTGAAACTAGCGTTTTGCTTATCGTTTATTTTGTCTTACCATCCTACGCAACAGCAAATATTATTCAGAGTATCCTTGCTTCAATCACTTTTCAAACATGGCTTCCCTGACCCTTTCAACTTCACTATGAGTTATCAAGTGAAACATATGCTGAGTTGAGGCAGTCAGCTCTTGGTTAATTTTGCAATAATGTCAGGGAAGTGAGCTGACCCAAGATAACAGTTTTAAAATACAAACAAACAAACTAACCGATTCAATTCACTACAGTTTGACTCATAAAAGTGATTCTGTAATTACAGTGGACTCAGGGTATATCTAATATTCTGACATTTCAATTGGAAATAATATGATGAATACTCAACTAAAGAGCTATCCAGTTTCCTTCCATCAGGAACAGGAGAATAGGTCATCTCTTCCCTTCTCTCTGATCTCAG
The DNA here is from genome assembly GCF_016433145.1 of Gracilinanus agilis. Taxonomy (NCBI): domain Eukaryota; kingdom Metazoa; phylum Chordata; class Mammalia; order Didelphimorphia; family Didelphidae; genus Gracilinanus; species Gracilinanus agilis. Next base: position 127,953,164 of record NC_058135.1, read on the forward strand.
CTATCTCAAAATGAGGCCAGCTTGTCTCAGACCTTCCCTGAACTAAATGGGGGAGTTTTAAGTTCTTGGATTTCAAAGGGTTCTCTGCAGGAAATAAAAAGGGAGCAAATCTTTATAAAGTAGATTAGGCCAGATGCTATGAGGATGAGGGGAAGTTAACAAAAAGAGTCTTAAGAGAACTAAGTACCCTCAAAGCAATAACAACAAACATAGCCTCTCTAGAGAACAAGATTTGATGAAGATAGCTATAAACTTACTTGGAAAGACCTTGGGCTTGCTGTCTGGGGCAGGGGCAACCCACCAAGAACCAGAGGACTCCATCAGAACAGTCTGAAAAAAATTTTTTATATTTATTTTTAAAACGCTAATTTATTTAAATAAAAACTCTTGACTTCTGTCTTAAAATCAATACTAAGTATTGGTTCCAAGGTAGAAGAACAGTAAAGGTTAGTCAGTGGGTGTTAAGTGACTTGCCTAGGAAGGTAGGCAAGTATCTGAGGTCAAATTTGAACTCATGACCTCCCATCTCTAGGTCTGGCTTTCTATCCACTGAGCCACTTGCCCCAGTGTCCATATTATTTGCAGAAATTGTAGCACTGCAAAGGGATGCCTGAAAGAATTTTGAATCTTTGTCAAGGATTCCAGGAAGCCAGAGATTGCTGAGTAATGGATAGGTCTCAGGAAAGGGACCTGCTATTTCCTAGCTAAAAATTAGCTTTGTAATGATGTAACAAGGTTAAGGGGTTGAGAGACTTCTACTATCCTCATCTTTAATGGAACCCTTTTAATACTATAACTAGGTATCAACCTGGTCCACCCCCCCCAAGACTGACCAGGGAAGAAGATCTGTTACTCTTGCAGACCCCTCAGAAGGATGTAGAACCTCTGGTGACTCAGCTGTAAGCAGGCTCCCCAGTAAATAGTCATGCTCCATTTCTCTCTTCCTTTCTGATCTGGAGTCCATTTGACTTGTATTCCATGGGAGCTCCCACAGTCTATTTTCTTCTCCTTGTTCTGACTAAACATGAGTTTGGGGAGTACCAGAATTGTCTAATGAAAAGATTCTTTCTGCAAAACTTAAATGCTTGACCTTTATGCCATCACTTCTTTGTTAGAAAAGTAAAAACATGCTTCACCATGTGTCCCACGACTGATGGTTGGTCTTTTTACTGATCAGAGTTCTTAAATCTTTCCAAGTTGTTTTTCTTTACAATATTGTCCTTGAATAAATTATTCTCAATTTGCTCTTTTCATTCTGTATTAGTTCACATTACTCGGCATTCTCTGAAATGTACTCTTTTGTCATTTTTTAAGGGATAATGAGGTTTTATAACATCAATATACAACAATTTGGTCAACCACTTCACAATTGAAGGGTTCCCCCTTGCATTCTCTTTCTCTGTTTCCCTTTTTCCACCTTTTAATTCTCCCCACCCATCTTCAGCAACAAGCTTGTTTCCCCTTTGAATATTCCCTTGCTCTTATTTGTTGTTCATTTATTTCAGTCATGTCTGACGTTTTGTGACTCCATTTAAAGGTCTCTTGGAAAAGATACTAGAATGGTATCTCCAGTTCATTTTATTGATGAGGAGACTTGGGCAAATGGGGTGAAGTGACAGGATCCCACAGCTAGTAAGTGCTTGAGGCCAGGTTTGAACTCATATCTTTCTGACTGTAGACCCAGTACTCTGTCCCTATGGAGGGAGGAGGTCTGTTACTTCGGTAAGTTTTGATGCTTTCTCCTTTAAGATATTCATCTTCCAAATCTTTCCTTGTAATCTTTTATTTCACGTTTTCTCATGCTTCATTTCTTGTAAATATTCACATAATTCTCATGGAAAATCCATTTTTCCTTTTGACTTGCAGATGCTAGGAAATTATATTCTCCTGGAAGAACCTCTAAATCTATAATAATAAAAAAACCCTTTATCTTTCTGTTTTTAGTTCCTAAATTGGAGCTTTGTGCCAGGGTTAGGCTCTATTCCCTACTGTACTTTAGTGTGCGTGGTAGTTGATACCACGTGGTTTTGCTCTGGGTCCTCAAGTTTTTGTTTTGACTTCTAACTTCTAGGTTTAAGTCCCACTGAATCTTTGAGGTTGATTGTTTTCTTCAGGTCCCATTATAGAATGTCAAGACAAAATAAAGGGGATTTTGGAGTCATTGGGTGCCTGAGCTTTCCCAGAATGAGTACTGCTATCCCCCACTGTTTATTGTAACTTGTAGGGATTTTGAAGGTCCCCATCTTGGGACTTTGTGACAGAAATTTAGAGATTTCTGACTTCCTTAGAGCTTTCTGGGTGCTAATATTAAAATTCACTGGAGACTGTATCTTAATTTACAATTATTTATTAAATGAATTAAAAGAGCAGACCAGAAAAAGAAAAAATCTTCCACCATGTGTGATTGGCCATTCCCTTACCAAACATCTCCTGAACTCCAGAACTGTCTCGAAGAATGCCCTCTCACTCCAAAACCCTCATCAGAGACCTACTTCCTTTCGGCATCCAAATTTATACATTCAGTGATGTCCCTTTCTTGAGTCTCTCTGATTTGGTGGACTCAGACCTTAATTTAGATTAGAGGCTTATCTTCCACACACTGGTAGTCACATGGAACAAGAGGCAAATGTCTCCTGAATGCCAGGAAACCACAAGGCTTCTCGTGCATCCCCTTCTTCAGATGACCCCCACGTTTTGTTCTTGATTCAATCAAGAGGTGTGGTTGAATTGCAACATCGGAGGATGGGCTATTTTCAAACTCAGTATGAAACTTTTCTTTTTATAATACAAAACTGATCTTAGGGTACCAAGAAAAAAGAATAAAGGTTCAGACTAGTGTTAAATTCTTACATGGATTTGGGGGACCTTTGATTTTATTGCTTCCACATATTGGTTAAATATGTTGCTAGCCCATTGTGGTTACACAGAGAAGCTGCTGGTATTTTTTTTCTTTTGTCTATGCTAGTAATTCCCTTTTCTATTGCCCATATGCTTCCTTATTGTGTGTGTGTGTGTATGTGCATGCAAGTGCACACGATAGAAATCACTTTCTATCATTTCTCATTAGATTTTGTGATCATTATTTTGTCTGGTACAAATTTCAGGTTTTCCTCTAGTAGCTATATCAGGTCTTGATGGTCTGTCTCCTTTCAGGAAGTAGTCGTGGTCTGTAATCTTCTCTAGTTTTTTTCCATTTAGCTATTTCCCTGTGACTGAATTGCTGTGGATGCAAATCTCTCAGCACTCTTTGTGCAGCCCACATGGAGCCCCATCCTCCCTATTCCACTGATGAAATCATGATGTCCCTTTCTCTACTCCAGTCATCCCAGGAAATAAACAATAACAAAATGGAGCTTTAATAGTCCAGCTCTCAATCCTTAAGGAATGATTTCTCTATGTCCATCTTGGACTTTCATCCCATCAGTTTGGAGATACAAGTAAATATTTTCCAACTATTTCCAAAGATCCTATTCTTTCAAAGCTGTTCTCAGGAAATAGAGGACCAGAGAGGCTAAGTGACTTTCTGCCTGGATTCTCACAGTGAGTAAGCCAAGGAAAAGTCTATAGTCCAGGTAATTTAGTGGCTCAACTGATGCTAATGTGGTACAAAAATCAGTATTTCCCTCTGGGCTATTGAGATTTGTCTGCCATGCTCCCAAAGAACCTCATCATCCTGCAAGATTGCATCAGCCTTGGTACTCATACCTCATTTGTACCCTCTTCTTCTGACTGGAGAACTCTTCCCAAAATGTTCATTTAACAAGGATGCCTATGCTATCTAGCTGTTCATTTCCCAGTTAGCTGTATACTTCTTTGATTTCTTTATCACTCTACTCCACCCAGGGTACCTTCTACTGTTCGCCATTTTTTAGCTTTCTTTTGTGTATTGTCTTCCCTTATTAGCTTGTAAGTTCCTTGGGGCTGGGGACTGCCTTTTCTTTCTGCTTTTTTCTGTCACCAACACTTAACACAGTGACTGGCACATAGTAGGTGCTTAATAGATATTTGTCATCTATTGATTGACAGCTCTTGCTTCAAAGGTATAGACCTTTACCTAAATGAATCTATTTATTCAGTACCATCCCAATTACCAAAATAAAATTTTATTGAACTATAAAAATAATAACAAAATTCATTTGAAATAAAAGTTTAAGAATATCAAAGGAATTAATGAAAAATGTAAAGGAAGGAGGTCTACTAGTACTAGATCTTAAATTGAATTGTTAGGTGGTAATTATCAAAACTATCTGCTACTGACTAAAAAATAGAAATGGTGGATCAGTGAAATAAAATAGATATACAATACACAAAAGTAAATGATGATAGTAATCTTGTTTTTGACAAATGTAAAGATTTAAGCTTGGGAATAAGAATATGCTATTTGGTAAAAAAATTATTGGGAAAATTGGAAAGCAGTCTGGAAGAAAATAGGTATAGATCAATATATACATCATTTACAAAGAAAAGATCAAAATGGATACATGATCTAGACATATAGAGGGATATCATAAGTTAATTAGAAGAACTTGAAACTCATTACCTGTCAGATTCATAGATAGAAGAATTTGGGGATAAAAAAGAGATAGAACATTATGAGATGTAAAATGGATAATTTTGATTGCATTAAATTAAAAAGGGTTTGTACAAATAAAGCCAATATCTCCAAGATCAAGAGAAGCAGAAAACTGGGAAAATTTTTCATGGACAATTTCTAAGATGAAATATATCACATCTCAAATTTACCAAGAACTTGGTCAAATTTATAAGAATATGAGCCATTCCCCAACTGATAAATGTTCAAAGGATATGAACAGTCAGTTTTTGGAAGAAGAAATCAACGTTACATGTAAAATGTATGAAAAAATGCTCCAATCATTATTGATTCAAGAAATGTAAATTTAAAAAACTTTGAGATACCACCCCTATACCCATCAGATTGGTTACTATGACAGGAAAAAGGACAGTAGTAAATGTTGAAGGGATATAGAAAAATTGGAACACTAATACACTGTTAATGGAACTGTGAATTTATCCAACAATTTTGGAGAACAATCTGGAATTATGCCCAAAGTGTTATAAAACTATACAGACTTTTTTAACCTAGCAATTCCACTATTAGGTCTGTTTCCCAAGGTGATCAGGGAAAAAGGAAAAGAACCTATATGTTCTAAAATATTTATAGCAGCTCTTTTTTGTGGTGGCAAGGAACTGGAAATTGAGGGAGTGTCCATCAATTGGGGAATGGCTGGTATGTGGTTGTGATGGAATACTCTTGTGCTATAAGAAATGATAAACTGGTTGATTTCAGAAAAATGTGGAAAGACTTGCATGAAATTGTGAAGACTAAAACTAGCAGAACCAAGAAAACATTGCATACAGTAACAGCAATATTGTTCAATGAGTAATTGTGAATGGCCAAACTATTCTGAGTAATATGAACATTTAAATAAACTCTAAAGGATATATCAAGGAAAATGCTATCCACCTCCAGAGAAAGAACTAATACATGGAAATGTGTATTACATGGTTTCACATGCATATCTGTGTCAAATGTTCACTTTGTCTACTACATAATTGGGAGGCAGGAGGGAGACAGTTTGGAACTCAAAAGGTGAGCCCCCTCAAAAAATGTATTAAAAAACCCCAACAAAGGTACAGACTTTGAGAAACAATGTGATGAAGAGGAGAGGGTAGTAGTGGTGGAATTGAGAAAGTGTCGATTCAAATCATACCTTAGACTGTAGTGATTAGGTGACCCTGGGCACCCAACAGTCTCTCTGCCTTAGTTTCCTCATCTTTAAAATGGGTCGAGTGTTGGATTCAGTGGCTTTTAAGGACTTTTCCAACTCTGAATCTATGGTCTTATGAACCAAGAGGGTATCACCTTTCTCTTTATAACTGTTTAGAATCAGACAGTATCAAATTAGTAAGTTTCTTGAATACCAGTGAGAGAATCAAAAATCTTTTATGAAGGGAATCTCTCTGAGAAGTGGCAGGCAGGCTGGCCTTTTGTCTACTGGACAGATTGCGTTACATTATCACGGCAATAATTAGTCTAAAAAATGTCATTTCTGTGCCAGTGGTGAAAGGAACATGTCTGGATGTCAATATAAATAGACACCGACATACTCTGTGGGAAGTTGAAAATATCTCCGAGATTGTGGGTGTTATGTTGGCAAAATAAAGACAGTGAGTAAGCACATATGTTGTTGCAGAAAGCCACAGGCTGCCAGAAACCAGAGCTCAAGGGACAGAAGTAAATACTCTTTTGCGAGAGCTCAAGAATATGGGGTTTTATGAATCAAACGTTTGCTTACTGTTAGTTGCAAATACCTGAGATGTGTCTGTGCAGGCACAGCCTGGTTTTCATCCAGGGACAGGGTATATAGGGAGGAAAATGTGTGCTCTCAGGAGGTATATGCAGAGTGTTACTCCTGAGAAGTCTGTTTAATTAAAGGGATGATATATTCTATCTTAGAATGTATGGTTATCTATTAAAATGATTTTTGTATGTAGACTGAGATGACAGTAAATAGTCTAAATGTTCTCTAGCACATTTTAAAATAGTGGGGGTTTCATGTCTACATTTTAAAAAAGTTTTTCTCAACTAACAAGCATTTATTTTTTCCTTTCTTCCATCCAACCCCCACTAAAAAGTAGGAAGACATAACTCTTAAATAAATATGAGTAGTTGAGCAAAAAAAATTCTGGTATTGTTCTGTCCAAAATTGTGTATCTTGTTTTGTATCTGTCTTTCAGGAGCTGGATAGCATGCATTATTATCAGTTCCTTGGAACTGTCATTGCATTGATCAGATAGTTCCTATGCCTTCAAAGCTGTTTGTCAATAAATCATTTTCCTGGTTCTGCTTAGTTTACTCTGCATCAACTCTTATACGTCTTCCTAGGTTTTTTGTTACATTTGTAAGCCATGATTTTTTCCAGCCATTCCCCAAGTTAAATAGGTTCAAAGGATATGAATTTGTTGTTCATCTTTTGTTTTTGAAGAGGACCAAGGACTTGTCTTTTGACTTGCACATAAATTGGATTTAGTGAGGCAAGAAATTATGCCACCCATCAGTCTCACTCTTTCTTCCAGAGTCATTGAAGTCCATTGTCAAGACAAAAGCCAAGACAACTGGCAATGATCTGGAGGGAATGGATGACCTTGGCTTCTTTGATGTCTGCTCAGCCTCTAAGTGTTCTACAGCATCTGCTTTAGCAGCCTTCATGGCCACTGGAAGGAATTATTCTGCCCCTTCTGCTAGGGAAAATCTTGATGTGCTAGGGGTAGACACTCCCTTAACTTACTAATGGGCTTGAGAACTGCCAGTTACCCTCAACCTGGTTTAGCCTGTCACCTCAGCTAGTTTTACCAGAGTGCTGCTGCAGGGTGTGCTATAGCTTCTTGGAGCCACAGGTGAGAGTTGGGTGAAAGATGGACACCACAGGTGAAAGAGCAGCCCTGAAAAGGATTTGGTAAGCTCTCACTCAGAGGTACTACTCCTCCATAAATACCCCATCAGCTCCAAGGAGATGAATAGGCAGTTTTCAAAGGAAGATATCTAGGTTATTAATGACCATATGGGAAAAAATGCTCCAATTCTCTGATAACTAAAGAAATGAAAATTAAAGGATCTCTGATGTTTCTCTTTCCATTGACCCAGATAAAAATCTAATTACTCAAGTACACAATGAGCTAAATCGATTGTACAAAAAAATCAAGCTATCTCCCAATCGATAAATGGGCAAGGGACATGAATAGACAATTCTCAGATAAAGAAATCAAAAGTATCAATAAGCACATAAGAAAGTGTTCTAAATCTCTAATAATTAAAGAAATGAAAATCAAAACAACTCTGAGGTATCACCTCGCACCTAGCAGATTGGCTAAAATGACAGCAAGGGAGAGTAATGAATGTTGGAGGGGATGTGGCAAAACTGGGACATTAATGCATTGCTGGTGGAGTTGTGAATTGATCCAACCATTCTAGATGGCAATTTGGAACTATGTTCAAAGGGCTTTAAAAGACTATCTGCCTTTTGTACCAGCCATAGCACTGCTTGGATTATACCCCAAAGAGATAATAAGGAAAACGACTTGTACAAAAATATTTATAGCCGTGCTCTTTGTGGTGGAAAAAAATTGGAAAATGAGAGAATGTCCTTCAGTTGGGGAATGGCTGAACAAATTGTGGTATCTGTTGGTGATGGAATACTATTGTGCTCAAAGGAATAAAGAACTGGAGGAATTCCATGTGAACTGGAATGACCTCCAGGAATTGATGCAGAGGGAAAGGAGCAGAACCAGGAGAACATTACGGATTCACGGTGGTAAAATCAAACATAACAGACTTCTCTACTAGCAGCAATGTAAGGATCCAGAGCAAGGCTGAGGAACGTATGAGAAAAAAAAAACTAGCCACATTCAGAGGAAGAACTGTGGGAGGAGAAACACAGAAGAAAAACAACTGCTCGAACACATGGGCTGATGGGGATATTATTGGGGATGTAGATGCTAAATGATAACTCTAGTCCAACTATCAATAATATGGAATTAGGTCTTGATCAATGATACATGTAAAACCCAGTGGAATTGTGCGGGTTTTGGGGGAGATGGAAAGAATTTGAAATCTGTAACTAGGGGAAAATATTCAAAACAAAAATAAAAATAAATAAAATGAGCTGGAGAAGGAAACAGCAAACTACCCCAGTATCTTTGCCAAGAAAACCCCAAATGGGGTCCTGAAGAGTTGGATACAATTGAGAGGACTGAACAATGACAACAATAATAAAACATTCAAACATCCCTCTTCCTTTCCAATCTCAAGAAATCCATGGAAGAATTATTTAAGAATTTCATAGGAACATTTTGCCTGTTCACAAAGATGTGGAAATAAAGTTGACGCCCACTGATTTGGGGGATGTATAGTAGAAATCACACGAGTTCTGGTGTCAGAGGACCTGGATTCAAATCCCACCTCTTACCACCTATGTGACTGTGAGCAACTAACCATTAGACCTCACTCTTCTCATCTGTAAAATGGTTGGAGTGGATTGCGTCTTTGGTCCTTTGTAGCTCTTTATGATCATTTGATTACTGAATGACTAAACAAATTGTGATACAGCATAAGAAAAGATGAATATGAAAAAATCAGAGAAGCATGGGAAGATAGATTGAAGAATGCAGCCCTAAACATTGTAGAATTATGATGGCCTAAGAAAAGATTAGAAAATAATACTTTTCCTCTCTTCTCTGTGGGAGGTGGGAAACTGTGGGTACAGTATATTTTATATGCTTTCCACTCAGGTAAATCAAGGAGAAGGGGCTATCCCTTTCATAATGCCCTTATATAGATTTGGAATTTCTTTGTTGTGTTGATTAGTTTTGCTGAATTGCCTCCCCCACTTTTCTCTTTCTTTTTTGATTTTTGTTATCAGTGAGGGATTGCTGGGAAGAGGGGTGGGAATGAAGAAGGGATATATTTCAAAATGAAGAAGTATAAAAATAAAAGGTATCAATGAAAATTACTTTTTCTAAACAAACAACAAAAAAAAATAGCCTAGAAATACAGAGATAGACTCTAGAGATTCATCAGGGCAAGTCTGAAGAAATCTCTCTAATAGTTAGGGGTTAAGGGAGTTTCCTGATGAATGAGTAACCATTTATGAAGGAGTTTGGGGGATACAAATACAAAAGGAAAGAAGTCCTTGATCACTAAGAATTACGTTTTGATGAAGGAGCAGCCATACACATAAGGGAGATGTGTCCAGTAAGAGAGTTTGGTTCTAGATGATCGGTGAGTGCTTTGGGGGATTTCCACTGATACTTTTTTCAGAGGCAACAGGAAGAATCTATTTGGTTAGCATTCAGTGAAAGAGGAGGAAAAAGGAAGCTCCTTCCCCGACCCATTCAGTTTCTTTCCAAAAGGAGTCTCTATTAAGAAATATAGAGAATTCTAGGACTCTGTGAAGAGTGGGACCTATCAGAGAAGAGAATTGGGAGGATTGTGTTGATTTTTCATGGGCTATTAAGAAACCCTTTATTAGTTTTCTGTATTTATTTATGGACTCCCTAGAGTCTTGCTAGTTTCATGTGTTTTTTGAAAGGTCAAATAAAGACTTGTTCTGTATCTAAAACTACTCTTTCCTTGAATACAGTGTGGCAGCTGGAGAATTTAGTGCTAGGAGGAACTTTAGAGAGTAAGCATTAAACCAAAAAATTTTTAAATCCTGACCTTCTATCTTAGAATCAATATGAAATATTGCTTCTAAGGCAGAGGAGTGATAAGGGCAAGGCAATGGGGGTTAAGTGACTTGCCCAGGGTCACATAGCTAGGAAATGTCTGAGGCCAAATTTGAACCCAGGACTTCCCACATCCAGGCCTTGCTCTCTAACTGAACCACCAAGCTGTACCTGAGAAAAAGCATTTATTAAGCACTTGAGTATGTCAGGGACTGTGGGAAGCACTTTAGAAGTATTTTTATTTGATTTCCAAGGCACTCCTGGGAGGTAGGTGAAGTCCATATTTCTTATTTGGCAGATGAGGAAACAGACCCTTTAAGTAACACAGGTAGAAAGTATCAGAATCAGGATTTGAACCCAGGGCTTCAAAACCCTAAGACCAGCACTTTACCCATTATGCTACTTAGCTGCCAGGGTTCTCTGTTACTGATTATTTGTGGAACTTAGGCAGGAACTATATTTGCAGATTTTCCCAGAACAAGCCCTGGGTACTTTCCTCTAAACCACATCGCCTCTAAGCAAAGTTATCCAATAAATATGACTGCTTTTCTTCCTGTCCTTAATATTCTCCTGAAGTTCCCACATGGAGTTCAGGATATATCACCATCTCCCACCTCCCTGGCTAGTGGAGTCAGACAGTGGATGAAGAATACCATACCTTTCTGCGTAGAGGGGAAGAGGGTATATTTTCTAATTCCTTCTCTGGGACTAAGCTTCGTCATTATACTGACCCCAAATTTGGGGGTTTTGGCAGAGACAAAGAAGCTATCACTAAGTCAATAAGATCTGTATTGAAGTCCCTCCCTGCTCATACAACAGATTAGCTATGTGACTCTGGGCAAGTCACTTTTACAGGATAGAGATCTATATGTGTGCTTAGAGGGAGTTCCTCACCCAATGGAATTATGTCTATTTTAAAATATATATATTACATATTATATATATATATATATCTTTTTTTTAAACCCTTGTACTTCGGTGTATTGTCTCATAGGTGGAAGATTGGTATGGGTGGGCAATGGGGTCAAGTGACTTGCCCAGGGTCACACAGCTGGGAAGTGTCTGAGGCCGGATTTGAACCTAGGACCTCCTGTCTCTAGGCCTGACTCTCACTCCACTGAGCTACCCAGCTGCCCCATATATATATATATATATATATATCTCTTGGTGAGGCAATGAGCCAAAGAGATCTTCTCATGGACTATAAAGCCAGAGCTAGCATTTGTCCAGAGTCACAAGTCAACAAGCATTTATTAAGCTGTTATTAAGGACTTTTCTAAATTTGGAGAATATTAATATAAGCAGAAAGATGATCCCTGCCCTCAAGGAGCTTTCATTCTAATAGGGGAAGATAAAACATAAAAGTTGCTGAAAAAGGGGGTGATGGGGAGAGAGGAAAGTCCCCACAGAGTCACTGTAGAGAATGAAGGAGTCAGGAATGAAGCCTGAAGAGGAATAGAGAGATGGATGGTCTGGGACTCCTCCTTAAAATGGAGTTTCTAGGAAGAAGCAAACAGTCAGAAGGAGAGACCACAGAGCCAGACAGGACTTCCAATGCGAAGTCTAGGGGTGGAGTAAACTTCCCCTGGGGAAGACGTTTTAGAACACTGTAGAGAAAACTTGGGAGAGTTAGGAGTGTGGCCTGGAGAAGTCACAGGTTACACAGTCTGATCACTATTGGAAAAAAGAGAAAAGTTTTTCACCAAACAACATGCAGCATCTCTAGACATTTGAGCACTGTGAGCTCTGAATGCTTGTTTCTTTAGGGTGAGTATGAGGTGAAAGGTGTGTGGGCTTCTGAGGCTCTCTTGGAGACCCCCTCTCTTTTCTCAGGCACTCTGCCATCACCTCTCTGGCATGTCTTGGTCAGGACTCAAAGGGTCCTTCTCTAAGGGTACAAGCACTCTCCCTTGAAAATGACCCTAATTTTCCATCATGACCCTCCTCAAGCCGCCCCATGAGCCTAGCTTCTGCGGGTGCCGCTGGCACGGCGTCAGCAGTTGCTGGGGAGTCTGTTTCTCTTCCTGGTCCCTCCACCAAGCAGACCTTTTACATCATCTACAGTCTGTGCTGATCTTACCATGGAGGATTTAAACTCGCTTAGCAACTCCTGGTCAACAGTTTAATGACTAATTTCCAAGTACTCCTTTTCCCAGGTATCTCTCTCTGGGGATCTAGAAAGGCTCCTGAGTTTTAGGCAGCTCATATAAATGCAGTCATTGCATCTTTTAAAAAATTTTTACAAGCATTCATTTTCTCTTTCTCCTACCTCCTCCCCCACTAGGGGAAAAAAAGAAAAAGGAAAAAGAAAACCCTAATAACAAAATTGTATCATTTTTTTCTTGATGTCTCCCCAGTGTTTATCTCCTCCAGGAAGTCATTGGATTAAAGAATCATAAAATTAGGCACAGAAGGACCTCAGAGGCCCTTTATTTTAAAGATGAAGAAATCCAGGGCCAAAGTTACTCAGTTAGTATCGGTCTTGGGATTTGAATTCAGGTCCTCTGACTCCAAATCCAGTGTTCTTTCCATAGTATCATACTACTTTTTTTGTTGTTATTCAGTTGTTTTGGTCATGTCCATCTCTTCCTGACCCCATTTAGGATTTTTTGGTAAATATACCAGAGTAGTTTTCTATTTCCGTTTCCAGTTCATTTTCCAGATGAGGAAATTGAGGCAAACAGGATTAATGAACTTGCCCATGGTCACACAGCTAATGTCTATGGTCAAATTTTAATTCAGAAAAATGAACCTTCTAAATATCTCAGGTCTGTTGCTCTATCCACTGCAACACCTTAGCTGCTCAATGTGCCTCTGGACAAGTTGTTTAATCTCTGTTTGCCTCAGTTTTGTTCTGTTGTTTCAGATTCTTCATGACCCCATTTGGAGTTTTCTTGGCAAAGATCCTGGAATGGTTTTCCATTTCCTTCTCCAGAGTAGTGAACTTTGACCAAAATAAAGAGTAGAGTAGCCGAAGAATATCTTTGCAGAATATCCCTGAGTCAGAGGAGTCTACCACGTAGAGATGCCCCCTCCAAATATCTCTGACACATGCTTATCTAGCCTGCATCTGAAGCTCTCTACTGAGAGCTTCAAAACTGAGGCAGTCAAGTGGGTCAGTCCTAATTTTAAAGATGAGGAAACTGAGGCAAACAGGATTAAGTGACACATCCAGGGTAACACAGCTAATGTCTGTGGTTGGATTTGAACTCGGGTCTGCTTCTCTTTCCCCTGTACCACCTTAGATGCCCCATACTACCTCTGCAAATTTGTATAAATAAGGTCTTTTTAATGCTGTCTTTGTCACAAGCTGTAAGCATTCTCCGTCTAAATCCAGCAGTCACTGATGAAGGGCCCTTTCCACCGCTGAACACCCATTGTCTAAGAATGAATGGCATGGTTTGGGTTGCCATCCACCTCATACATAACTGTGTGCTCTGTTATACAGCTCCTAAAATCAAGCCTGCCTGGTCTATAAAGGGAATTTGTACTGACTAAGCTGGGACTGTGACGACTTCTTGGAACCTAAAAGCAACCATGGCAATTGGGCTCCAAAACAGGAAGGAAGTTTAGTTACTGTCCTTTTCCCCAACTCTCATTCCCAGGACCTCAGGAGTGCCAACCTACTAGTGCAGATGGCCTCCACCTCAGAACAATAGCCATAATAGTCAATCGATGCACCAATCAATAAATATTTATTAAGCACCTGGTGATTTGCCAGAAGGGCAGCCAGGTAGGGGACCTGGAGTTGGGAAGATTCATCTTCTGACTTCAAATCTGACCCCAGATACTTCTTAGCTATGCAACCCTGAGCAAGTCACTTAACTCTATTTGTCTCCATTTTGTCATCTGTAAAGGATTTGGAAAAGGAAATGACAAAGCACTCTAGTATGTTTGCCGAGGAAACCCCAAATGGGGTCACAAAGAGCCAGACTCACCTGAAAAGACAAAACAGTGGCAAATGTGCCAGGCATTGTGCTAATTCAATAAATGACAGCTTAAGTCCTCAAAAGGTAAAAGTGGTCCAAATCCCCCCATTTGAAAAACCCAGTGTATTCTTGGAACAGGAGGTGGCACAATGGATAGAGTGCCAGGCCTGGAATTGGGAGGACCTGGGCTCAAATCTGGTCTCAGGCACTTCCTAGCTGTGTGACCCTGGACAAGTCACTTGATCCCATTTGCCTAGTTGTTACCCTTCTGTTTTAAAGTTATTACCAAAATCCCCACCTATATAATTCTAGCATATCCCTGTATTGCTGATGCCAATAACCTTGTTTTTGTCTTTATGGTTTTTTGGGTTTTTTTGAGGTTGGCTTCCCTGTCTTGCCTCTGATGGAAGTGTAGGGGTTACTCACTGACTCACCAACCTGATCTCACTGCCCACCAGCAGAAGAACTTGGATTTGCTCCATTTCTGATCTGGGCTAGTTCTTCTTTCTTTAGTCAGTCTGCTGCCCTGCCCCTGCCTCACCCTAACCCCCACTATATTGACTCTGGACTTTATGCCAACACCAGATTGTATTAGCCCCTCCTGCAGCCCAGAAAGCCAGAACTCCAGAATTCACAAAGCTCAGTCTCCCCTAAAGCAGAGATGACAGGAGTGCACTCCCACCCTTGCCTAGTGCAGCTATAGCTTGACCCCAACCATCAACCTAAACCTTATTTGGGGCCCCAAATTGTGGCCCATGGGTGCCACCAGCTCTGGGACACTCATCAATTTAGATTCAAATTGTGGGAATTTTCATTAATAATTGATTTCTTTGGCTCACTGTGTTCTCATCCAATAGAAGACTGAAATTCTAAAGTGGACTCAGATCTAAGTATTCAGTTGGTTATTCTGTTAACAGATCTAGGCAAAGAATAGCACTGAGACAATATAGAGTAGTGAACTTTGACCAAAATGAAGAGTAGAGTAGCCGAAGAACATCTTTACAGAATCCCCAAATGAGAGGAGTCCACCATGTCCCTGAAGAGCTGCCCCCTCCAAATATCTCTGACACATGCTTATCTAGCCTGCATCTGAAGCTCTCTACTGAGAGGGACCTCAAAATTGAGGCAATCCATTCCACTTAGGGTCAGTCCTGATGGTTTCTTTGCTACTTCACTGAGTTTTCTAAGCACAACTACAAAATCGCGTTGCTAATGCTAATAACTTTAATCTTGTTCTTTTGACTTATGTTATAGGTATATATATATAGAACTGCTAGCATTCTAGGAACTTAGAATATGAAATAATAATGAGGAAGAATTCAGAAGAAAGATTTACAGAGGCAAAATAAGCAGAATAGAAAGGATACTGGAGGTGGGGGCAGCTAGGTAGCTTAGCTGATTGAGATCCAGGTTTGAGATAGGAGGTCCTAAGTTCAAATCTGACCTCAGATGCTCAGGTGACCTTGGGCAAATCATTAAACCCCCATTGCCTAGCCCCTGCTCTTGTGCCTTGAAACAAATACACAGTGTTGATTCTAAGACAGAAGGTAAAGGTTTGGGGAAAAAAAGAATACCAGAGGTAACAATTATGTATGGAAATAAGTCTTGATCAACGATACATGTAAAATCCAGTGGAATTGTTTATTGACTCCAGGAGGAGGGAGGCAGGAGGAGAAGAATCATGTAAATCATGTAACCATGGGGAAATAGTCTTAACTAACTAACTAACTAATTAATTAATTAAATGAAATTTAAAAAATAAAACAAACATAAAAAGAGGTAACAATTATATATGCATATGTTCGATTGCCCTAGTATTCACTCACTTTTCTGCTGTTATTAGGTAGGAGGTATGTGTAGTCATCGCATCTGGAGAACTTTAGCTTATATTTTCATTTTTCAAAGTTCAATTTCCTTTTATAAATCCCTACATTTAAATTTATATAATTGCTACCTCTTTTTTGTTTGTTTGTTTTATCTTATCCCATGATTATATGGGGAAGCTGTTAGTGTTTCTTTGTTACAAACAATACTAGCTCTTGCTTTTAAATATATGTATTTGATAACATATTAAAGAAGAATTCTTCTGTGCCTATAGTTTTGGGGATTTTTAATATGAATGAATGTGATATCTTGGTAAAAGCATTTTGTTCCTGCAGCTACAAAAACTATGTGGGCTGCTGTACTAAGCCAAGGGAAATATGTTACATTGAACCAAGATTGTTTACTATGATTCATGAGTGTTTAACTATTTTTTAGTATTACTATCATATATGTTATTAAAATTATAGTCCATGTTGCCTAAATTGGAAATTTATAAAGCATTCTTATTCCTGAAAATGAGAGAGCATTTGTTTGTCTCATGGGTCCTTACCCAAGGAAATCAAAAGAATCAATCCAGAGATACCAGTGTTATCCCAGATACATTTTCTTTCCTTTTCTATTTTTTAAATAAATAGGCCAGAGTTTATTGCCAGAAATCATCTGAACCTGAACAGTAATGTGAAAAGGAAATAATTAAGCATAACTTTAATCTGAAAGAGTTGGTCTACTTACATGATGAGGGAGAAGGGCAATAAAATGCTATTAAAAGAATCATAGGAAAACCACCAGTATATTGGGTAAGATATTCTATGCAAAGTTTATGTAAAATATGGAAGAAAATCACACAGACTGGAAAAGAATGGAAGTACTGCTCTCAATACTAGTAGAGGAAAGACCTCCACAAAGTAAAACATGAAAAAATATAGATGGATGAGTATTGTAGAAGCAGTAATGATTAGGGTATATAACACTTGATGTTTTTCAAAGTACTTTCTAGCAGCTAGGACAATAGTAAGATAGATTTTTATCTAGCAGCTCTGATGATAATATGAAGGATTTACACTGTATCTGCTCAAGTAAGACTTTCCACTTTCCTGAAATCCTCCTGGTCATAGTTTTTCATAGCCCCAAGTTATTCCATTACAATCAACTTGGTCAACCATTTCCCAGTTGGTGAGCATCCCCTCAATTTCCAATTCTTTGCTACCAGAAAAAGAGCAGCTATAAATGTTTTTGTACAAATAGATAATTTCCCCTCTTTTTCTGTCTTTGGGATACAAACCTAGTAGGGTATTGCTAAATCAAAGGAATTTTATAGCCTTTTGAGCTTAGTTCCAAATTGCTCTCCAGAATGGTTGGATCAATTCACAACTTCATCATCAGTATGTTAGTGTTCTGGGGTTATACTCCAAAGAGATAAGGAAAAAGACTTGTACAAAAATATTTATAGCCACGCTATTTGTGGTGGCAAGAAATTGGAAAATGAGGGGATGCCCTTCGATTGGGGAATGGCTGAACAAAATGTGGTGTCTGCTGGTGATGGAATACTATTGTGCTATAAGGAATAATGAACTGGAGGAAATCCATGTGAACTGGAACAACCTCCAGGAATTGATGCCGAGTGAAAGGAGCAGAGCCAGAAGAACATTGTACACAGAGACAGATACACTGTAGCACAATTGAATGTAATGGACTTCTCTACTAGCAGCAACACAATAATCCAGGAAAATTCTGAGGGACTTATAAGAAAGAACACAATTCACATCCAGAGAAAGAACTGTGGGAGCAGAAACACAGAAGAAAAACAACTGCTCAATCACATGGGTCGCTGGGGATATGATTGGGTATGTAGACTCTAAGCAATCACCCTAATGCAAATATTAATAATATGGAAATAGGTCTTGATCAATGACATATGTAAAACTCAGTGGAATTGCTCATTGGCTATGGAGGGGAATTGGGGGGAGGAAGTGAAGGAAGGAACATGAATCATGTAACCATGGACAAATATTCTAAATTAATTCATTAAATAATTTTTAAGTACATTAGTGTCCCAATTTTCCCATATCCCCTCTAACATTTATAATTATACTTTTCTTTAATATTAGCCAATCTGATAGGTGCAAGGTGGTAGACAGATATAATTTTCATTTGGAAGAACAAGTATGGTGGGCTACCTCAGAAGGTGATAAGATGTTCCCTGGCCAATTCCCCTAGAAATTTGTACATGGAGAATAAATGATAAAAAAATTATTTCAATATAAAAAGAGAATAAATTATCAATTAATCTTTGAACATATAGAGGAGATTCGTAGTTCTATTTCTAAGAATTCATGATTCTAGTTTCCAACCTTATCTAACATGCATTGTGGCCATCCTATTATCAAATGGGTGGATTCAGTATATGCAAACTAAAGTTAATATTAGTCTAAATAAAATTTAATCAGGAACAGGCAAATTAGTTTTAAACACCAAAGACAAATCGGACTTGGAATTGTGTGCTGGACAGCATGGGGCCAGAGACTGATCCCTGGGGCTCTCTGCTAGAGATAATATCATCTCTAAGCTGAAATTGACCCATTATTGCCCAAGATGAGGAAAATGATGATCAAAAAAATTACGACAGTCATGATCACATGATAAATTTCAACTCATGATTCCATTTTCCTCAGCATCTCTTCCAAACCGTTTAATTCTTCCTCAAACCTCCCATGATTCCCCTATGCCATTTTTAAACTGAAAACCTTGCCTCATACTTTACAGAAAAAAATAGAAGCTTTTCACTGTAAACTCTCTCTTCTCTTTTCCTCTTCTATCATTCAGATTCCTTCTGCTGCTATCTCCTCTTTCGACCCTGTATCACATGACAAAATGGTTTTATTGCTTACCAAAGCTTACCCCTCTGTCTACCCAGTCAAATAATCCCATTCCATCCCATCTTCTCCAATAGATTGCCCCCTTTGTCATCCCCACTCTTTCATTTAATGTCAATCTTTTCTTGTCTGTTGACTCAATCCTACTAGTTTACACATCTTCTCCATTCTGAACAAACCCTCACTTGATCCTTCCATCCCCACTATCATACTGTAGTTTTATGCCCTTTGTAGCTAAACTCTTCAAAAAGGTTGAAAAGTCAGTCTAGGATAGGTATTTCCTCTTTCTCTCCTCTTTCTTTTCTTCTTAATCCCTTACAATCTGGCTGCTGACCTTATCATTCCACCCAAACTACTTTTTCCAAAGTAACTAAAGTCTCAGTTGCAAAATCCAATAATTTTTTTCTCAGTCTTCATTGCCCTTGACTTTTCTGTAGACTCAGTGTTATTGATCACTCTCTCCTTCTTGATATTCTCTTCTTACTAGGTTTTCAGGACACCAGTCTCTCTTAGTTCTCCTCCTACTTATCTAATTGTTCACTCTTCTGGCTCTTTGGCTGGATAATCTTCCAGATCCATAGGTGTCTCTCAGGGTTCTGCCCTGGACCTCTTCTCTTCTCCCTCTATACTACTTCACTTGGGATCTCATCAGATCCCATGGGTTTAATTACAATCTCAATGCTGTTACATCTACCTAACCTGTCCCAAACTCACTTCTAATCTTGCATCCAGTCTTCTCGCACCTTACTCTCTAGAAGTATTCTTTGATCCAGTGACACTTGTCTATTTGCTGTTCCTTGAACAAGACATTTTGTCTCTCTGTTTTGGGCATTTTCTTGGACTGTCTTGAGAGAATATACCTGGAATGCTTCATCCTCCACATTCCAGCTACTAACCTTTTTGGCTTCTTTTAAGTCCCAAACAAGATATCATCTTTTACTGGAAGCCTTCCCCAAGTCCTTTTTATTCTAGTACCTTCCCTCTAATAATAATTTCTTATTTATCCTATATAGACCTTGTTTTGCAAATATTTGTTTGCATGTCATTTCTCCAATTGCAAACTCCTTTCAGGCAGGGATGGACTTTTGCCCCTTTTTGTATCCCCAGCATGGTACTTAATAAAAGCTTCTATATGATTGATTGAAATTTGAATGAGTTGGCAACCAAAATCTTTCCATTAAGCCACACTGCTTCTAAATAAAATTACTGAGGTGGGAATGAACATTGATGCCTTTCTTCCTGTCCTTAACATTCTCCTGGAGTTATCATATAGCCATATATCATGGTACTCCACAAATTCTGAAGCTTATAAATTGCAAGGATCCTGGCGTGACACATGGTAGCCATGATTAGGCCATAGCACATATCAAGTATATATCACAAAAAGTGGCACCACAGATATCATCATATATATCTATGTATGTATGTATGTATGCATACATGCATAGATATATATGACTGGGAAGAGAAGTGGGGCATTTATGTAGAAAGAATGAGTGATAAACTAAAAGATTTTAGAATGCTCATCAATGCAATGATTAATCATAAACTTTGTAAGACTAATAATAAAGTGTACTTCTCATTTCTCAGCAGAGAGGTAGGTGGTGGAGGAAAGTTACAGAATAAGACATATATGGGCAAAGTATGAATCTGTTTTGTCCTGACTGTACTTATTTGTTACAAAGGATATCATCTATTTGTTGCAGGTTGGGGGTTGGGGATTAGAATGGAAGAGGAAGTTGGTAAAGAGAGTTAGGGATACAAAAAGGGAAAAAAAGAAAGAGGCATCAATGAAACATTTTAAAATACACAGAAGAGAGCAGAAAGAAGTTGATAAGAGAATATTGGAAAGCAGGGCAGTTTCGTTTTGTTGATTTAAATTGAGTATACATTAAAAAAACAAATTATATGTAGTAGAAGTTCCCTGTTTCATATACAATCTTCCTTTCTGCTCTTCTATCTATATTGAAATGTTCATGTTTGTTAAGTTCAATGAAAAAAAAGAATGAAAATAGATGGATAGCCTAAATACTACAATGGCATCACAAAATATTAAAGGATAAAGAAATGCCTCCGGGATGTTGGATTGAGTCTCTATGAAAAATTTAGAGAAGAACATGAGTAAGAATTTCATTGTATGAGAAGACATGGATGGCATGAGAAGATACTACATCATAGGATCACAAATATAGAATGAAAAGGAAGTTGAGAGGTCATCTAAACAAATCTTTCATTTTACAAATGAGGAAGCTAAGGTCTAGGGAGGTAATGTGTCTAATTCAAGGTAATAGGATGAAAATTTCAGAGACGGGATTTGGCCATAGGTCTTCTGACACCAGTAAGTGAACTTTCTTTCTACTCTCCCATGATCTAAAAAAAAGTCCTATTTTTTTCAGATGAGAAAACTGAAGCACAGAGAGAGGAAAGGGTTGTCCATAGTCACCTAGAAAATCAACAGAAAAACTAAGACAAGGACTCACATTCTCTAGACTCCAAATTCTTTGTTCTTTTTACCATATCATGCTGCCTCGAACTTATGTATGTATGAGTGGTCTGGTGATCCTCTCAGTAATAATCTTGAAAGAACCAAGTGCAAAACTGAATATACACTGAGAAGCAAACATAATGTGTTGTATTGCATACATTGTTTGAAAACCCATTACAAGGCAGCAATTCAATAGGAATGGTGACCCTGAGTTGTAACTACCCAGGGCAAACATCCTTGACAGAAGGAAAACAAAACTACAACTAAGTATATTGACAAGGATGTGTACCGGGAGTTTGCTTCCTGGGGTTGAATACAAAGTCAAAGTGTCAAGATCTCAATCAATGGCTTGTTTTTTGTGTTCTGACTTCTTAGTGCCCAGATAATAACCAGCGCTATCTATACTCTTTATTCATAGCCACTGAGATCTTATTTGATTTCAGAACTAAGAAATAAATCTTGATGGACAAGTTAAAAAAAAAAGATTTATACTGCTTTCTGCAGTCACAAGATTTAGCATTGGAAGGGATGTTAGAGGGCATTTAGTCCAGACTTCTCATTTTGAACTTTAACCTGAGTTCAAGTTCCCCATCTGACCCATACTGGTTGTGTCACCCTAGGTAAATCACTTAACCTCTTGAGTGCTCTAGGCAATTCTTTAAGATTAGAAAATCCCGACCTTTATTTGTAGAGGGAATTTTCTCATCTAAGAGTTCCTATATAAATGAATTCCCAGGTTATACCCTCTCCAGAGATGGCTGGTGATTCAGTGGACAGAGCACTGGACCGGAAGATCTGAGTTCAAATCAACCTTAGACACCTATTTGTTGTGTGACACCGGACAAATCACTTAACTTCTTTTGCCTCAGTTTCCTCAATTGTAAAAATGGGGATAATAATAGCACCTGTCTCACAAGAGTGTTTGAGGACCAAATGATATATCTGTTTTTAAAGAAATGCTTAGCACAATACCTGGTGCAGATTAGGAATTACATAAATGCTTTCTCCCATCCTCTACCCCATCTCATTTTGAGATGAAAAACTGAGTCCTGTAGAGGTGAATTGAATTACCTAAAGTTATAATAGTGATAAATAACAAAACCAGGGTAGGAACCTAGAGTTTCTGACTTGAAATCTCTCTAGATCGCTGCCTCTAGTGCTCATCCCAGTCTGCTGCTTGCATTTCCTTAAGAATATCTGATATCTAGAAGATTTGTTGATGATGGAACATGCCAGGTATTACTACTATTATTACTGCTACTGGCATGCTTTAATGCTTTTTCATTTGCATTTCATTGCATTGCATTCATGTATTCATTCATTCATTTCATTGCAGTTCTGTCTTCTGTTCCATCTAGTTATAGGCAACCCAAATGGTGTTAATAGATTCCCAGAAGTTTCAGGAACACAGTTTAAGTTCCTATACTCAGAACCCTTCCTTCTACTACTACATTGAGAAAGAAACATTAGGTACACAGAGTGTCCTGGCTGTCTATTCCTCTAGGTCCCCACTGGCAACTGGCTAGTGACTTGTCTTTTTGGAGCCTCTCATTGCTCCTCCAGGCTTGTGCTTTGCTAGTGGTCTGGGGAAGTGGTGCCCAATGGTAAGCACAGATGTAGAGAGAGAGATTCCTCTTACACTTTGCCTTTCTTCCTTCTCCACCAAAAACCATCACTCTTCCTTTAAGGGCAGCCACTGGCAATCTGTATTTAAATATTGCATCCTCCTCCAGTCAATCTCATTTGCAGGTTGCTTAGCTTTGGCCACACCTCCAACTCTCCTGACTCACCACGGGCCCTATGAACTTACACCTGTCTAGAGGGGCTAGCCTAATTCCACCACCACCACCCCTTTGATCCCCAAAGCATACGTTTCTCTGAGTGTCCAGACTTTTTATTTCTGTTTAAAAAAATCTCTGAGAGTTTTAGAGATGCCTTCCAGATATGCTGGTCACATACATTACTCAACATCTTTGTATTACAGTAAGATTAAGAGAAGGCTTTAGCAATACTAAATGCTATCATTAAAAAACATATTTGGGATATTGAGACAGCTAGGTGGTTCAGTAGGTAGATATAGCCATGCTTGGAGTCTGGAGGTCCCAGGTTCAAATCAGACCTCAGACACTTCCTAGCTATGTGACCCTGGGCAAGTCACTTAACCCACATTGTTTAACCCTTGCTGCTCTTCTGTCTTGGAACTGATAATTGGTATCTATTCTAAGACAGAAGGTAAAGGGTTTAAAAATATTTTAATTGTCTTTTTGTCTTGTTTTGTTTATAAAACACTTTAGTAATTAATATGCAGTGAAAAGGACATTGACCCTGGAGTCAGAGAATCTGTATTTAAGTTCTACTGTTGCCACTTAAGTGCTTCTGTGACATAGGCACATTTAGCTGCCTTGTGCCTCCATTTCTGCTTCTGTAAAATGAACAAGTGGAACTAGACACCCTCTGAGATCCCTTCCAAAGATCTATATCCCATGAACCTTCATTTCCTCCTACTCTTCCCCTCTCCACTCAAAGAGTCATCCTTTAGCAATACTATTTCAAGCACATTGTATTACTGTAACAACTGGGAAGGGCTAAAAAGACTCACATTTTTTGAGGTCAGAAAGGAATCTAAGCTCAACGTGTCCCACACAATAAGATGTAGCAGAGATGTTACACACCAGGGAACAGGAAAAATGACATCTCAAGGTCTTTCCTCCAAGGTCTGTCCTGGTGACTTGCATTGAGGCCTGAGGTTGAGCTGCCTTGGTGAGTTCATCATAAAACCCACTTCAGACTCGGATCAAGTAAAAAAAATCTCTATCCCTCATCTGCAATATTTTCATAGCTAATTTGCACCATCTGCCTAAATAAAACAAACTTGAAAAATAAAAACATAAAACCATGTGTTTGGTAGATGTAATAAACAAATCAAGCCCAGATGGGGCACATGTGGCTGTGGAACTGCAATAATTTGATTGCACACAGTTTGACAAAGCAGCACCATTTAAAGTCAAGTGGAAGTTTCAATGCGAAAGAGTTCCTACTGTGGATTCTATGACAGAACAAAGAATCACAAAATCTCCTCTTTGGATGGGGTCATCTCAGAGAGCATCTAGTGCTAGTCTAACCTCTCTCTGAACAATAATACTCTATAATAGCATTGGCAAAACTTTTAGAGATTGCTGGCCCAAACTGCACCTTCAAACCACCAGAGAGCTACCCCCCCACCCCCCCACTGCATTATCCCTGAGAGCAAAGGGAGGAAGTGCAAGCATTGGGCTGCTGGACAGAGAGGCACAAAAAATGTCCTCAGGTGTGGTGGAGAGGAGGAACAGAGCAGCCCCCTCTGGCATGCCACGGCACATGAGCCATGCCTTCACCAACACCACTCTATAACATGCCCAACAAGTACACCTCGAATTTAGAGGAAGCTTCCAAGGCAGACCTATTCATGTTTGGATATCTCCAGTTAGTGGCAAACTTTGTCTCAATTTGCCTTTTTGCAACTTCTGCCTATTGTCCTAAATTCTATTGTTTTAAGTTCTGCCCTCTAGAGTCCAACAGAACAAATCTAATCCATCCAAATACTTGTCCCTACACAATCTTCTCTAAGCTAAATGTCCTTAATTTTTTCAATAGAACTGCATATGGTTACTATCTTGAGACTTTTCAACATCAGGTTCATCCTTCCCCTAGATATTCTCCATCTTCTTGATGTCCTTCTCTTAAAATATGATGTTGAGAACTGAATACAAACTCCAATTGTAGTCTGATCATGGCAGAGTACAGAAACCTATCACCTTCCTTGTCTTGAATGTTGTGATATTCTTAATTCTGTCTCAGATTGCATTAGCTTGTTTTTTTCCTTGTTTTTGTTTTGTTTTGTTTTTGGCTACCATCTTGCATTGTTGACTCATTGAACTTGCAGTACATTAAAACTCTCAGATTTTTTTCAGATGGACTATTGTCCAGCCACACCTCCATATTGCATTATGTTTTCAATTTGGGGTTTCTTTCATGGGGTGACTGCTGGATTCTTTCTATTTTCACTTTAGCCTCTGATTCTAAAAGGTCCTTTTATGGGTTCTTGAAATATGACATATGGGACTTTTTCTTGGTCACGGTTTTCAGGAAGTCCAAAAAACTTTAACTTATTTCTATTTAACCTGTTTTCCAGAGATGCCATTTTGGACAATAGATACTTGGTATTTTCTTTTATTTTTTAAAACAGTCTTTTGACTTTGTTCCAATATTTCATGTTGTCTCATGAAATCTCTGAATTTTGTTTGCTCCATTCAATTTTTTAGGGAATCCACTACTTAGAAAGTTTTCTACCTCTATTGTAAGCTAGTTGTTCTCTCAATTTTTTCCTCCTTATTTGGCTTATAATTTCATTTTTAATGGCTCTAAAATAAACTCTTGTTGCATTTCCTCCATTTTTTTTTTACTGTTGCCATTGAACTGACTGAACTAGCCAATAGGTTCAGAATCAGCAAGGAAGGAGAGACAACTGGAATGCTGATCACCAAAATGGTTTATTTGCCTTACAAGTGGAAATGACTGGGTAATCCAGTCCAGTGGAGTACGCACACATACTTAATACTAGCAGTAATCAAGGGAAAGGGATAAGATGGTAGTCCCTCTATAGGAAGACAGAGAGAACTTTTTCTTACAGTTGCAAGGAGCCTTCTTCCCATATGCATCAGTGTTAAGCCATCTCTGGTGGAAAGCTGAACTGGACTGGGCTGTTGGAATTTGGATATTTTAATCTCTTTTAGGAGCTTATTAGCAGAAGAGAAGCCTCAGATCACCTAGACAGTTTTTGGAATTATGCCAGTTTGCCCAAGCTTTCTGCCCAATCAATCATGACCAAGCCATTTTTTATCATTTAGCTATACTTAAAATTGTGTTTTTAAAAAAAATTGTGTTGAAAAAAAAATATATATATATATAATATATATACTTTTGGGTTTATCTCTTGATCTTTTCTAAGCAAATCAAATGCTTGTTGTTTTCTTCTGTTTGTTCATATCTGCAGCCTCAATTCCTTGTTTGGGACTTGGTGTCAGAGTGAGGATATCTCTCCCCTATTCTCTAGGATATGGTGATCAGATTTGGTTTGGCCTTGTTTCTGATTTCTAGTGCTCCTGCACTGGCTTCCTTCTCCCTTGATGTTTTTCTGCTTAGTGCACTGGCAGGCTTTAGGTTCAATTAGAGCATTTCCAGTAAGAGCTGTAGGCTTCAAGCTTCCATGGATCTTCTCTAGCTAGAATTGTGGCCTTCTATCCTCTCCTTCTACTCCCAAGTTTCCCTAGTTGAAATGCTGTGGGCTTCTGGGTCCCTGGAGCCTCCGTGGTTAAAGTTTTGCTGGCTTCAGGATACTAAATCCTCTTAATGGGACTTGCCAGGGGCTGTAGACCATTTCTAGTCTGAGCATATTGAAAACCCCAGTTAGATGGGGGCAGCTGGGTAGCTCAGTGGATTGAGAGTCAGGCCTAGACATGGGAGGTCCCAGATTCAAATCCAGCCTCAGACACTTCCCAGCTGTGTGACCCTGGGCAAGTCACTTGACCCCCATTGCCCACCCTTACCACTCTTCCACCTAGAAGCCAAAACACAGAAGTTAAGGGTTAAAAAAAAAAAAAAAAAAAGAAAATCCCAGGTAGAGCTTGTAGGTTTCAGGCTTATTTTTCTGATCTTGTGCCAGTTTCCTTAATGAGATCTCTCTCTCTCTCTCTCTCTCTCTCTCTCTCTCTCTCTCTCTCTCTCTCTCTCTCTCTCTCTCTCAGTGTTTATAGATTTCTGGGCCTCTTTTCATGCAGTCCTAGGTTGGATGGAGCTCTTAATGCTGTTTCCCTTATCATTTGTAATCATTCTTCAACCTTGTGTCCTTTTTAGATCTTTGCCAGGGCATATGTAAGAGATTTGGATTCCTCTGTGACTTTTGACACCACCATATTAAGTGCAACTTTCCCTCATTGTGCATTATGAAGAAGGCTTTTTGAATACATTTGTATGACTATAAAGGGACCAATGTTTCCTTGATATCACCCTTTCCTGCTGTCCAAATGTGGATGGCTTTACTTAAAAAAAAGACTCATATTTTGACAAGAACCATAGTCAAGCTCATCAACCAATATTTCACAAAGACTATTACTGTGTTCCTTTTTCTTTCTTTTTAAAAAAATTGGGATATTTGTCTTTTCAAGCCCTGTGGTCTCTCTTCCATTATCCTTCAGTTTTCTAATGATAATTGGCAGTGCCCTGGCAATCATAGCTACCAGTTCTTTAAATATTCCAGGTTGTAGTCCATCTGGACCCTGGTAGGTTAAACTTATTAAGGGCAAAGAGTTGCTCACTTACTGTCTCCTTTCCTGTCAAAAGATCATTTTACCTTGATAAATGTTGGAGGGGATGTGGCAAAATTGGGACACTAATGCATTGTTGGTGGAATTGTGAATGGTTTCAACCATTCTGGAAGGCAATTTAAAATTATGCCCAAAGGGTTATAAAAGAATGCATACCCTTTGATCCGGCAATACCACTACTAGATCTGTATCCCAGAGAGATTTAAAAAATGGAAAAGGACCTGTTTGTACAAAAATATTTATAGCTGCTATTTTTGTGGTGGCAAAGAATTAGAAATGAGGAGAATGTCCCTCAGTTGGGGAATGACTACTGTAGGGGAAATTGCCCAGAAAGGGTTTGGAATGTTGGAGAAAGGATTAATGGACAATGGAAGCAGTTGGGAGGGGGAGGGGAGAGACTGGGGAGAGTGACAATTGCTCTCTCTGAAGGGGACAGTTGCTCTCTCTGAGAGAAACTCTTTCCTGGACCTTGAGCCTGGAGGGAGTGACAGTTGCTCTCTCTGAAAAAAAAAAAAATCTCGCCTGGACCTCGGAACAAGAGGGAGCTCTCTGCTTCTCAGAATAGAAACTATTTCTATACCTGGGATTTTCCCAACTGTTTCTCTTCCTGGATTCCTGTGGATCATATCTTTGACCAAAAGGATT
Source organism: Gracilinanus agilis (assembly GCF_016433145.1). Classification (NCBI taxonomy): domain Eukaryota; kingdom Metazoa; phylum Chordata; class Mammalia; order Didelphimorphia; family Didelphidae; genus Gracilinanus; species Gracilinanus agilis. Next base: position 127,981,527 of record NC_058135.1, read on the forward strand.
GGAAGGGGGATGCTTGAACTATAATGCTGATCTTTAGGGCAGTAGCCCGAAGAGACTGGCTAAACCAGCTCTGAAGGTCAGAATCTCTTTTCCTCTTACTGTCTACTGCTAAAGCTTTTAATTTATAAAAGCTAGCATAGATATAGTACAGATTAGGAAAAAAGGAAACTTCCATAAGCCTGTGAGCCCTGGTTTTGGCTCAAACTCTGACAGACTGAAAAACCAATTTGTGCTTAAGGTTGAGGGCAATCCCTGCTTCCCCTATCCTAATACCTTCCCTATAAGACTTGTTATTAAATCAACTTTAGTTAAAATAAATGCAGTCAGATAATCATTTGTAAGGATGAAGCAAGCCTCAAGGGAGAAGACTTTGACTCCCTGAAAAGTCAATTAAAGACACTCTGAGGGTTAGCTAATCAACACTCGACTAATCTCAGTAACACCATCCCAGGGTTTCCCTTCCTGAGAGTTTTCTTACAGTAGACAAATTGTGGTATATGATGGTGATGGAATACTATTGCACTATAAGTAATGATGAACAAGATGATTTCAGAAAGGCCTGTCGAGATCTTCATGAACTGATTCAGAGCGAAATAAGCTTAACCAGGAGAACATTATACACAGTAACTACAATAATGTGGAATGATCAAATGTGATAATCGCCTTTGCTACTAACAGCAATACAATGATTCAGGACAATTCTGAAGGACTTATGAGAAAGAATGCTGTCCACTCCAGAGAAAGAACTGTTGGAGTAGGAATGCAAATGAAAACATACGATTTATCACTTGTTTATTTGGGTATATATTTTGGGGTTCTCGTTTTATAAGATTAGTCACTTACAAAAATGAATAATATAGAAATATGTTTTGTATGAAAATACATGTATAACCCAGATTGAATTGCTTGTCAGCTCCAGGAGGAGAGAGCAAAACAATATGGATCATATAACTTTGGAAAACTTATGTGGAAATTTGTTATTAAAATAAATTTTTTTAAAAATTAAAAAAAAGATCATTTTCCTTGGCAGAGAAAATAAAAATGAATATGTCTTCTCCTTATTGTCAGTTATCATTATACTCTAAGGAGAATTCCTATGCCTTCTTTGATCATCTTTCTCCAACATAATTTTTTAAAAAACCAAAACCTTTTTGTCTTGAGTCTTTCCAGCCTTGGTTTACTCTGAGCCTTAGCTGTACTGACACTGTTCTTACAAGACATTGCCACACTATTGTATTCCATTTCCTACTCTCATTTCCATTTGCTGTAGATATCTTATAAAAATCCAAGTTGGTTGATGAGTTTCTTTTGTGTCACATCAACTGATTTAGATAACTCCCCCTTTTCTTCCTCCTTATAATTTTCTTTCTTTATGGCCTCAGAATTACACTCTTGAGAACCTCTATGTCTCCTAGAATAACTTGCCATGTAAAAATTTAGTCCCTATGATATTACCTATCTTTTCTCTGATTCCTTTGAAATTTGCTGTGTAAAGGCTAAATTCCATGGCAAATCTACATCCAACTTGCCATTTTTTTCTCTAGCCCAGATTCTAAGATGGAGTGGTCTCTGGCCTTATGATTCATTTCATTCCAAACCAGCAACCAATGAGAAGAGATGGTTTTCCTTAGATGGGAACAATACCCAGAATTTTCCTTTGATCATTACATTTTACAAATGAGACAGAGTGAAGACCCCTGACTCATCCTGCACCTAGATGTCAGTGGTTTACTAACTTCTGACTGAGAGATGGCATTATTCACTGATACATTGCTTTCCTCAGGGATCAGGAGATCATTGTGGTCATGTATCACTCACCTAATAAGATATGGCTATGATGCCCATATTCCTTTGAGAATTAAACTTATCATATGTTTCTTTAACTAGTTTAAGATTTTTATTCAAATGTGAAATAGAAAGAGATTAAACTGTTATTTTAGCCTCTCAAATTTATATGTAACTAGAAGCAACAGATGATCAAGATCTGTGCCCAGCCTGGTGGTACCTAGTGTCAGGGTTATATGTGAATGAGGTAGAGGTGTCTTAAAATACACCGTACCTTTTATTTTTATTTAACTATGTGTTTAGTATTTAACTATGTGTTTAGTCATGGGTTAGCAAAACTCTAGAAATATGAGGGATTTCTTTTCTTCTTGTCTTGATATTATTATCAATAATTCCAACCACTTAATGATTTAAACATAGCAATGATAATTACATTTTTCTTGAACTTATTGACAAAACTAGATTACAAATGAGATTCTTTAAAGTCTTCTAGGTCATAATTTTGGAGGGGATAGTGAGTGGGATCTGGTGTGAGGAGCTGTCTGATGTTGAAAATACCTACAAAATTTCAGATAATCAATCTGTCTATAATTGACCATTTCAGAGAGTAGTCTGTGGTACTCCAAATCAATTGAGCATGGTCAAACACAATTAGTTTACATCAGAGGCAGCCCTTGAACTCAAGTCTTTCTGACTCCAAGATTGGTCTTCTGTTTATTACTTCCTACTACCCTTTGGTTACCTAATAATAATAATTTTTTAATGATCCCTTTGGCATTCTATACATTTGGTGATCCTAAGACTAGAATTCTACTTCCTGTTTTTCTATCACATATTTTTCTTTTCTTTTTTCTCTTTCACAAAATATTCTTATTGATATATCTCAGTTTTACTTCAATTTTATGTTGCAATATACTCCTCTGAACCCTCTTAAAGAACCATCCCCTTTCTTTTTTCAGTTACACATAGAAAAATTTTTAATACTTGTTATCTGACATTTTGCAATTTAGATTCTCTCCCCCTCCATTCCCTCCCATAATCTGATATAGGTTATATCAATGCTGTCTTACAATACAGACTTCCATATTTTTCATGCTGGGAAAGAAGGCACATATTGCACATGCAAGAAAAAACTCATGAAGGAAATAAAATGGAAGATGGCATGCTTTAATTTGCTTTGTTGGCTTTGTTGGCTGTGGATAACATTTTTCATTATGAGTCCCTTGGGGTTATATTGGAATCTTGCATTGCTGATAATACTTTAGTCTTTCACTATTGATCATTGAACCTAGAATTATTGATCATAAAAAACCTAGTTCTGCTCACTTCATTTTGCATCAATTCATATGTCTTTCCAGATATTTTTTTATTTTTTACCAATTACATGTAATAACAAATTTCCACACAAGTTTTTCTAAGTTATACGATTGAACTTATCTCCTTCTCCTCTCTTCCCCTTTCCAGTGCCAGCAGGTGATTCAATCTTTTCAGACTTTTCTTTTTTTTTTTTTAAACCCTTACCTTCCGTCTTGGAGTCAATACTATGTATTTTCTCATATCGCCTCCAACATCTATCATTTTCCTTTTTGGCTATATTTGTCAAACTGATAGGTGTGAGGTAGTATCTCAAAGTTATTTTAATCTGTATTTTTCTAACCAATAGTGATTTGGAACATTTTTCATGACTGGATATAGTTTTAATTTCTTCATCTCAGAACTGCCTATTCAAATCCTTTGACCACTTATCAATTGGGGAATGCTTTGTATTCTTGTAAATTTGAATCAGTTAAGAGCTATCCGTTTTAACAAAGAATAAAAAAGAAAGAAAGAAAAAGGAATTTTAGCAAAACTAATCATAACATCAACCAATTCCTTTGATGTTCCAAACCCATAAATTCTCATCTTTGCAAAGAAGGGAGGGAAAGGCATTTTCATATCTTTTGGTCATTATATATTATGCAACATGCAATTTCAAACTGCAAGGTAATGGGGTCACCAGGGATATTATAACTAAACTAAGTGGTTTGTGGGAACACACACTGGGATTTATGAAAGACTAGACCTGGACATGAAGACTTGAACAGCCAAACTGCTCCTAACTGACAAAGGACAGTTAGCCAACTGTCACTCTGGCCAGAGGCTTTGAATTCAACAGACAAGGTAACAGGATATAACTGGGTTTAATTATGAACAACTAAAAGGTGGGATAAGGAAATCTACTCTAAAACCTTAAATCTAATGACATAACCCACAGGGAAAGGAAAGAGTTATTTCTACACTAACATAGTAATCTAAACTGACAGGGCCCAAGGAGCAGTAGAGTCTCTGGGTGACTGCCTCAGACCTGGAACCTGCCAGGCTTGAACAGCTCAGCTAGAGGCTTTGTGGCTTTGGGATTCTCACTGCAATCCACTGATAATCTCTGGATGCCAAGAGCCAAGGTAGTCTCAGGTACCAAGTAGGGAGGGTTTTGCTTGAAACGCTATCCACCAAATTCTCAAACTTTCTCCTCTTCCTTGGTACAGGACTGTTGATCTTCTCACTTTGCTAGATGCCACCACTCAGGATCCCAGGGGAAAATCAGGATGCAAGATGTCCTTTTACTCTGAGTTCTCCCAGGGCTAACCACAGTTTGTGTTAACCCCCAATGGAGTCCTTCCCAGAGCATAAGTCACTTCTTCCTGCTCCCTCATTCCATCCTGGAATTCCCAGCTCCAGCTCCTTCCTGCTAGATACATCGTAATACCTAATCAATAACTAATCTTATCTTCCTCACAACAATACCTAGGATATGCTGTTGTAATTTTCTTAACAAAAATATAAATGCAAATAGTTTCATTCTGATTCATTCCATAGATAGAATAAGCCTGGCCATGCCTTTGTGCCTTATAGTTTTGTTTTTTTTAGTCAATGCAGAAAAAGAAAAGGAAGAATTCAGCATTCATTAATCAGGAAGGTTCAAATGCCTCTATAAGTAGGTTTTGGTCAGATCCCAATGAGACCTCTGGTAAGTTTTGTTTGTTTATATAGAGTTGAGATAATGAAATACCCCTTGGGTGTCAATGTAGTGGAAATTGAACATGTGGAAAACAATATCTTTGAAACAGAGGATGGAGGAAATCTAGAGTCATGTGGCAAAATTTCAGGTAGACCATGTTTTTGATAATTTCTCAAGCAATTGTCCTTCTGATCCCAGGCTGATGTGATATTCAGAATATAGGGAATCAAAGAAGTCTTTGAAGGGCTTGTTGCTCTTCTGTCATGGCAAGATTCTCACCTCTCTTTCAAACTGCTGCCATTGAGACCAAAGATGTGCCTGTGAGGAACCAAGAGAGGGATGGAAAGTCATGCTGACTATACAGCTTTCATCATGAATTCTTAATTGCTAATGTTCCTATATCCTTTATTCTTAGTAAATATATAATTAGTACTGTTATAATTCAAATGTTCTTCCACACCAAATCAGGCCCCTCAGGCTCCACAGTCCTAGTAAAAACTGCACGGACATTTTAGTGTTTTTTAAAAAACAAGGAATGAAGAGTTGTCTTTTAAAAGTTCTCTACAATCCTGTTTTTAATACTAATCAAGACCAATATGTACAAAACCTTAAAGAGACTCTGTGGACTCCTGAGGTATACTTTCTCCATTGTATTTGTTCATTGGGAGGGAAGGAAGGGGATGTGAAGCTTGGAATGATTTATAGCATGAACTTGAGCCAAGTTTAGTGCAGGCAGACTGAGAAAAATCATTTTGCTTAATGCATATGGAACTATAAGGGTTAAATTGGGGTTTTGACTAAATAAGAGAGTTATAAATTAAATATTGTGGTCACAAAATTCAAAATATTATCCCTAAGGCAGAAAAAAACTGTTAGCAGCTTTTATTTATAATGAGGAAGAGAAAGAGTTGAAGTATGAAATGTAGGAGTGAAAGAGGTAGGAGTTGCCTAGCCTACTCTAAGTGTTGATCAGATGAAATTCAGCTCACTCTCCAAAAAGTTCCAATCTCCACGTGGAAGTCCAAGTCACTCAACAGCAAGCCAATGTAGGATCCAAGGAAAAGAGTCTCTCCACAGAACTCATGTTGAAGAGAGTGTCCCACTGAAGTGCCAATGAGCAGAGAGGATCTTCTCACAGAGCCACCAAAGCAGGAATCTCTCCAAGCCAGAAGTCCCAGTGGTGTCTTCAGCCAGGGTTTCACAGATGCAGCCTCCTCCAAAGCCAAAGCAGGAATCTATGCAACTAATCTCTCCAGACGCTAGGAAAGGAATGCCCAGAACCAGTCTCTCCGAATGCCAGGAAGGGAATGCATGCTAGACCCTGCTGGTCTCTTTTTATGCCCCTTTTTTTCCAGGTCACTTCCTGTCACTTCCTGTTACTCCCCCTTCTTCACAGAAACCAATGACAGTCTTTCAATTTGCCTAGCACTGCCCAAGGAGGAGAGGGGGAGACAGTGGCCCTTGAAGTTTTCACTTACTCTAGTAAGTGACTTGTAAAATCTCATACTTAATGGTAAGTAGGGGTACTTTAAGTTCTTGATCTGATTAGCTAAAAATAGGGGGAGAGTTAATCCTATCTTCACAGAACCTGTGTCCTCTAAACAAAGTTCTGAGTTATATGGAAAGGGTTCAAATCTGGGGGTCCCTTTCTAATATATCTCTTTTGGGCTCACACCCCATCTCACCCAGTGTTTTTTCCCTGGGAACATCAGAATTTGGTTTATTTGTCTCTACCTTCAGTTTTCTCTGGAAACACCAATTTTAGTTTAGGTCTAGGTTGTCACAAAAATGGGATAAGGTCTCTCAATTCTCATCAAGAATCCAGACTAGGAACACTTTGAGTAAAGTCCAGATTTTATTTTACTCAACATGATGTGCAAAACACAAATAATTCAAATATAAGCCAATAGTGAAGATAACTCTCCTTCCTTTTCTAGTGCCTCTTTACCCTCTTAGGCACTTTGATAGTACTCCAGACTTAAAGCACTCTTCTGGTTAAGGTTTCCTTGAAAGTATTAAAAACTTAGAACTGATATAATCATCAATTGGAATAATTTGCTTGACATATGGAATCAGTGAAGAACATAATGCAGGATTGTTCTTCCACTAGATTCTATGCCTTAATGTTCCTTTGTTCTTTGATCTAGAAGGTCTTCCTCTCAGTCTAAGAATCTGGCATAAAACTCCACTGGATGAACATTCCTTCTCTAGGCTCTCCTTTGTAACTCTGCCAATGTTAATCCTCTCTGAAGACAAGAGGTTTGGGGGGCAGAGGTTTAGCTAGATTAAGTTTCCACCTTACTTAAGGACCTGAGTCCACTATCTATGTCTAAACTCTCCCTTCTCTGTCACCCTCCAGTAGTTCTCCAGCTCTATTTCCCCTCTCTTTTAAAGACCAAGGGCATATCCAAGGGTTTTAATTTCATCAGCAACAGACTGTTCCCTGGGACAAAAGTTCTTGGGAATTTTCTCAAAGTAGGGCTAATTTGTGATACCCAGGACAAAGCAGGAACCATTACCAGAAGCCTGAACAAAATCTCAAACATCATGTCCTTGGAAATACTTACCTCTATTTCCCAGAGACATTTTTTTTAATTTTAGTTACATCTAATAATAAATCTCCACATAAGTTTTCTGAAATTTTGTGATCCATATTGTCTCCCTCTCTCCTTCTCTCCTTCCTCCTGGAACTGGCGAGCTATTCAGTCTGGGTTATACATGCATATTCATGCAAAACATGTTTCCATATTGTTCATTTTTGTAAGTCAGTAATCTTATAATACTAAAACCCCAAACATATACCCAAATAATAAAGTGATAAATCATATACTTTCATCTGCATTTCTACTCCAACAGTTCTTTGGAGGTGGACAGCTCTCTTTGTCCCAAGTCCCTAAGAATTGCCCTGGATTGTCGTATTGCTGATAATAGCTAAGTCTATCACATTTGATCATTCCACAATAGTGCTGTTATTATGTACAGTGTTTTCCTGGTTCTGCCCAGAGACATTTTTATTTATTTTTATTTTTTATTGATTAAGGAAATTTTTCCATGGTTGCATGATTCATGTTCTTTCCCTCTCCTCCTCCTACCCCCTCCCATAGCCAAAGTGCAATTCAATTGGGTTTTACATACAGAGACATTTTTAAAGTCAGATAATAACAAGTGGCAAAATCAATTTCAGTTGCAGTCATAATTACAATCTTCAAAACTCTAAGTTCTGTGTGACTACAAATACAGGTTATTTTTATAACAATAACTTAATAGAAACAAATGGACGATAAATGATAATCTTGCCCCCAAAATGTGAGCATCTTGCATCTTTGTCACTTTGTTCTTGTAAGGTAAAATGGTTTTCTGATACAGACAAATGAATGGATACCCAGCTCAAGTAGATGACTTTCAGATAGCACCAAAAAAATGGTTGGATTTTTTTTCTCGTAAACATTTTATGTAAAGGAAGAATCAATAAAAGTGTTATTGTCTTTAACATAGTGAACTCTATGAACATGGAATTAACCTTGGCCAGGCTTTTCTTGAGCATAAATCCTCTGGCTTGTCTCTGAGCTCTTCTTACTACTGATTGGTCTACCTACTCCAGTGGTGCAAAAACCTAAAGTGGTTGGGGATCAAAGTGAAGACGAAATCCAAGGCTCTAAACTTGCTTCCAGTGAAAGATCAAATAAGAGCTTGGATGAGTGATTCATTTCTTACTTATGCCATTTTAAGAAAGTGAACAATCCAGAATTCTTCTACACTTCTGGTTCTGTTCATTTGAAAGAAAATGCAACTGTTTTACTCCTGAAGTTTCTCCTTCTTTGCTTGTTTTTCCCCCCTTTGGACATAAGAAACTCATTTAGTAAAAGTGACCCTTAAACGCACACAGCACAATTGACTTCATCCAGGGAGAATTTTCTTCACATGTTCATACAATTGTTTGTCATTTGTTTATACTAAAATACAAACAAACACCCTCAGTTATTGGCACGTTCAGCAACCATTACCATATGTCTGACATCATCGTGGGGAGAGAGTGAATTATAAAACACAAACAATTTCATGCATTAAATACTTTTTTGATGGGGTTGGGGGAGCTGAGGAGGGAATTCAAGGGATATCTTTAAGCACAAGCTTCCAACCCAAGAATCTGGATGTAGATTGAGAGGCGAAACTTGGAAATTCCCCACTAGAAATGTATCACACATAGTTTTTTCCTTACTGCTGGCCAAAATGTCTGTTTGCTTTTTTTTTTTTTTTTTGAGGTTCATATTACCTTCTAGGTGAAATACGTGTGTGCAGCTCCTCTGGGAATGATGTTCTCCTAGGCCCAAATGTTACAGACATATTTCAAAAACCCACTTGTTGGTGTGCACAGACAACATATTCAATAACTATATACGGGTAGTCAAAATAGTAGCATATTCTATCATCTGAAGTGGGATTACATATTAATGACGCATATTTACCCTATGTAGTGCTATAAGGCTGTCAAAATGCTTTCTTCTCAGCTATCCTGATGAGGTAGAGAGGGTGAGTACAGTTATGCCCATTTTATAGATGAGGAAACTCCAAGCTTTTAGAGGGGAAAAGTGACTTGCCCAGGATCATACAAAAAGTATTAGCATTGGGATCTGAATGCATACCCTGAGAATGTGCTCTTTCCACCACACATTCAGGAACCTCTCTGTAGATAAAATGTTGGACTTGGAGTCAGAATTTGAGACCTGTCCTACTACTTTCTAACTGGGCGATCTTGGGCAAGTTATTTGATCTCTCTTAAGCTCAGTTTCCTTATTTGTAAAGGGTAGATAATCATGTTTGCTCTGGTTTGCACTGGTTGTTAGGGTTTTGTAAGGTTCAAATATGACAATGTCTATAAAGCATTTTATAAGCTATAGAGGCTCCATAAGTGGCACCTACTATATTACTTCATAAAAAAATCAAGATTGCTTTTTAAAAATTTTATGCATTTATTTTGAACTTAGGCAATGCCTCTGAAAGGAAGGAAGAAAGAAATGAAGGATGGAAGGGAGGGAAGGAGTAAGGAAGAAAAGGAGAAAGAGAGGGAAGGAGAGAGGGAAGGAGGAAGGGAGAAAAGGAAGGAGGAAAGGAGGAATAGAAAGAGAGAGAGGGAGGGAGAGAGGAAAGAAGGAAGGAAGGAAGGAAGGGAAGGAGAAATGGAAGGAAGGAGAAAGAGGGAAGGAGAAGGCAGGGAGGGAAGAAAGGAGGGAGGGAAGGAGTAAGGGAGGGAGGGAGGGAAGCATTTCCATACATACATATAAAGGGAAGTATTTCCATACATACATATAAACATATAAAACAAAGTTTTATAAACTTTGGAGATCCTTATCCCACTCTCAAGGATGAAATGAGTTCCTAGGAGCAAGTCTCCTGCATTCCCCCTTCAGGATTCTAGTTCTTCTGAGGGATAAGTAAGGGTCTACTCTAATATTTACTAGCTTAAGCCTCTCTTTCAATACATTCTTCCCCAATATCAATTGCCAGGAATTAGTGTTCTAATACCATTTAACCAATTAACATCAATGAAATTTTGCAAAAGTATATTTATTGAGAAGATATAGCGTGAACAATAGGAGAAACATTCCTGGCCACCCCCAGCACCTAGGGACGCACTCTCCCCTATACCATTTCAGTCCCTAAGGAGAGTGGGCTCATAAACATAAACATAAAGCATTCGCATCCACCAAATCCACTTCCATATGTGGTGTGGTTAATGTTCAGACTTAATCCCTTGCTTGTATAATGCGGCATTTTGGCTGCAGAGGCAGAACATTGCTTGGCTGGGTCCTGTAGCCTAGGCTGATGGGTTATAAACTGGCATGGACTCCAGCTCCTGGATCCTTTGTGACTCTTCCAACTTTTCGCATTTGACAGGGTCATAGACTAATTCATTCCACCTCTTTCACCCAAGGCAGGAAAGAATAGACGCTTCCTACAGGGTCAGAAGTAGCTTTAGCATTTAATGAACTGATACACAGTGCAGTGTGCACCACTAGGAGAACAATGTATACAGTAACAGAACTATTGTACGATGACCAACTGTGAGGGACTAAACATTATCAGCAGAGCAAGTTTCCAAGATAACCATGAGTTTTGGAGTCAAAATAAAAAGTGCTCTCAACAGCCAAAGAAGGAACTGTTGGAGTCTGATTGCAGATCAAAGCATGCCATCTTCCATTTTATTTACTTCATGGGTTTTTTATTGTATGTATGATACGTGTCTTCTGACATGACATGAACAATGTGGAAATATGTATTGTGCAATACCTTATAACAGGCTATTTCTACCTTAAGGAAGGATAAACTCTGAATCCTAAAATGTCAGAAAGCAATTGTCAGAAATTGCTTCTACATGTGACTGAAATCTTAAATTAAATAATTAAAAACAGCAACAACAAAGAGAGAAGTAACTTCAAGGTCATGTACTGATGGCTTACTGCTAGCTGCAGATAAGAGAAGACCTGAGCGTTCTCTCCCATCTGGAGGCCCAGAGCAACTCATCTTTATTTCTGAATCCCAAGGAAGGAAATGGGCTTTCTTGGCTCCTCAGGAATCTTTTGTTTGTACTTCTAGTTCTACCTTAGCAGTCAAGCAATAGTCCATTTCATTCCCATGTGATTAGCCGTGTTCTTCAATGGAGAGTTAGGACCCTTCATCATGACAACATCATCATGAACTTCCAGAAACAAGCATACCAAGTATACATGCTCTCAGAACTGATCCCTCACTGGCCAATGTCCTATTAATACACAGTAGAAGAGGAAAAAAGGAAATTACATGTGCAACCATGAATCTCTATTATATATGTCAACAATGCTTTTAGAATTTGATTCAAGTGACTTGACAAAACTCATTATATTTGTGGAGATTTGATTCAACAGCACTTCACACAATTTAAGTGAATGACACCATTTTATCTTTACAATAACAACTCACATTTCTATAGCACTTTAGAGTTTGCAAGCATCCTCCTCCATTAATAGCTCTGGTAGGTCAACAATGCAGGTATTATTATGCCCTTTTTACAACTGAGGAAATTGAGGTTAAGCCCAAAGGGCATCATCAAGATCACTTTCAGTGTGCCTGCAGGAGAGAGTAGACATATCCATGAGTGCCTTCATATTTAAAAACAAAACAGTGTTTTAACAACTCTCCTAGAGTCTCTATTCTAAAATGTCCATCATTGGTGGACTCTGGGGCTGCTACACGTAGGAGAGGACTACACTGGATGAGTCAGTGTGTTGTTTTTGAGTTGAATCAGCTGTGTCTGACACTTTGGGATCCCATTTGGAGTTTTCTTGGCCATGATCCTAGATGGTTTGTCATTTCCTTCTCCAGCTCATTTTATAGATGAGGAAACTGAGGCAAACAGAGTTAAGTGATTTGCCTAAGGTCATAAAGCTAGTGAGTGTCTGAGACTGAATTTGAACTCAAATAAATATATATGTTCATATATATACATATATATATATAATCTGAACTCATATTATATATCATTATATATAATATATCCATGGTACCACCTAGGTTCCCTAGTCAGTGTGGAGTACATAAATTTGATATTAGAAGACCAAAATTCAGAACCTTCTTTTGCTATCTTTTCCTTGTGTAATCATGGAGAAATCTCTTGTCCTTAGTTTCCTCGTCTATAAAATTATAGTGTTGGATTAGAGATCCTAAGGTCCTTTCCAGCTGTGCAGCTATTATTGTTTCATTTTTAAATTAAAGTTTAGTTTTAAATATTTAAATCAAATAAGGGACTGGCCAATGAGAGGCCAGCCCTTATGAGCACACATAGCATACTCCGAATTATGCAATCCCCATGTGGATTTTTATGCATGCATAGTTATTCTATTAGTGTTTCCAGTACATTTACTATACTGGCTGCTAAGCCTGAACTGGGTGTGCAAACAAAAGACTCCCACAGAGACAACTCAGTCTCGTTCTTCTCTGATTGCATTAGAATGAAGAGACAATAACTATTATAAGCTTCCATTTATGGAAAATGCCAAAATCTTAGAATCCCTACTTGGAACAACATGCATGATGAGTTCATGGTTCTGCTGTTGCTTCTCTCCCTGTGGTAAATATTCTTTCCTACCTTAGGTGAAGGAGTATTGGAGATGGAACTCGCTAGGATGTGACCTTTTGAGTTTCAAGGTCAGCAAAACACCAGAGGTACAGGGACTGGAGGACAATTCAGAGGCTGCAGGAAGCTGAGCTTGGTGAAGAGTGACCTGCTTGACCCTGATAACACTGGATGGATGGATGGATGGATGGATGGATGGATGGATGGATGGATGGATGAATGGATGGGAGCCAAGAGGGAACAATTCATCCGTCAGCTAAATGAATTTTAGAAATGAATTTAGTGGAACAATTTTTTTTTGTAGCAACCACTTTAAGCCTGAGCCCATTCTCCCTAAGGACAGAAATTATATAGAAGAGAATGTGCCTCCAGTTCAGTGATCTAAATTTGTACTTCTCTTCTTTTTATGTCTTTGCAGTAAACATACTTCGAATACAGTAATTTTTCAATTCCCATGGATTGCTTTAACTCATTTATCAAATAAGAGACCGTGCTCCCAAAATATCATATTGATACTATGATTTTTCTCTGCTCTCTCTGTAGAAACTATTTGTTTCCTAAGACTATGATATTGAAAGTTGATGACATTCAAAAGTGACCATTTGAAACAGGTTGCCTGACACAAAGATCAGTATACCAAAATTGTGTCCAATTACTCAGACGTGTGTGGTGTTGTACAAAATGGAATGACAAATGGCAGATCACCATCTAGGAGACTAATAGTCTGTTTTCTTTTTCTCCTTTAATTTAAAGACACCATCAATAAAAACAAGTGACCAGAAAATATGGCAACCCGTGACTCCAAACAATCTTTGGAGAAGAAGAGGAATTTAATTCAAATTGTCTTTGGCTATCCCAATAAGCATGGATGAAGGAGCCTTTGAAACCAACCAAGTACTGCACAGTACTTGAGAACAAGACACAACTTTGGGTTTAATGATAGCCACAGTTCTTTTGAGGAAAGTACCTAGAGTCCTGCTAATGAATATTAACCATTAGGTACAATACATTGGGCAAAAAAAAACAAATCAAATTCTGTTGCAGAGACAATTTTCTTCCTTCCTTCCTTCCTTCCTTCCTTCCTTCCTTCCTTCCTTCCTTCCTTCCTTCCTTCCTTCCTTCTTTCTTTCTTTCTTTCTTTCTTTCTTTCTTTCT
>NC_058135.1:127998507-128008059 GCF_016433145.1 Gracilinanus agilis
GGAGGGAGGGAGGGAGAAAGGAGGGAGAGAGGAAGGAAGGAGGAAGGGAGGAAGGAAGGGAAGGTGGAAGAAAGGAAGGAATGATGGAAGAAAGGAAGGAGAGATGGATGGGTGAATAGATGAGGACACAGGACTCAGAGTTTGAAGGATTTTTGAATCTCATCCTGTACACTTACTAGTTCTCTCACCCTGGGCAAGTCTTAGAATATTTTAGATCATCAGTTTCCTCACCTATAAAATGGGGATAATAATATGTACTTCCCAGGGTTGTTCACTGAATCAAATAAAATAGGACATGAAAATTACCTTATAAACCTTACAGCTCTATTCAAATGTTAGCTATTAATCATCATGGTGGAACTTTTCTTGTATATGGCACACCCACAAATCATGTTGGGGGGGTGCTTATTAAAATTATTTACCTAATGTGCTAAATAGTATGAAATAAAAACAATAACAATAAAAAATACAGGACACATTTTCATTATTGTTCCAGCTTGGCTGAATTTATCAATAATAGTGTTACTCAATTGTATTGAATGTGAATTGTACTGTCTGCCATTGCTCTGCCACATAGGGAACATACACTAGAGTGTTTGCCTTTTAAGAGATTTTTCCAAGACCAAATAGAATATATATGCAGCACATGGAACCGTAGGCACACAAATGTGTTGATCAGTTTTCAAAGCTTTATATAAGTGTGAGCAATTCAGAGAAACATGGGAAGATTTGAATGATCTGATACCAAATGAAGCAATTAGAACCAGAAGAACAATACATCATGCATTCAACAGTGAAAAGGAAAACAGCATTGAAAAGCACTTGATCTCATTAAATTGATGATGACTGATTGGTTCCAGAAGGTACTGTTTTCCTCTCAACAGAAAGGTGGGAGATTACAGGTGCAGAATATTATACACTGTTGGATATTGTTGCTGTATCAGTAGATTTGCTTAGCTGTTTTGCTGTATTACAAAAAAGGGCTCTGGGTAGGTGGTATATTAGAAAATGATGTTGGTATTAAAAAAAACTCATGACTTCAATCAAGGTATAATAGAAAAACCAGCATCCTGTTCTCTTGGAAGGCTTTTGCTTCCATTTTTTTGTAATAAAATTTTCTATATATTTGAAGATATTTTCATAGTGGAGGAGAATGACTGGACAGTGGATGATGGAAGCAAGAGTCCTCATCTGACCTCCCAAGTCTGGGAATGTTTCTAGCATGAGATCAGACTTAAGAAGAGGCATAATGTCCCGACTTTTGGCTAGCCCTACATAGTTCTTTTTTTTTCTATTGTAGACTCCAGGGATATGTGTGTGCTGACTTAAAAAAAAAAATATATATATATATATATATATAAAACATTGTCCCTAAATATACTGTTCATTCTGTGTAAACACTTTAAAAAATCATATGTCAGTTCAGTCCAGCCAATATTAAGGTCTCATTTTGAGCACTGTGGCATAATGGATAAAAGCACTGGTCTTGGAAGCAGGAATAACTGGATTCAAATTTCACCTCTGACATTTATTAGCTATATGATTGTGAATAAGTCATTTAATCTTGTTTGAACTCAGGTAACTCTGTAAGTGTATGGATAGGTTATAAGCTGCATCAGTGGGGCAGGCCCATGCCAATAAAATCATGGGTCTTTTATGCATTAATGTTTAACTATAAGAACTACCATTGGGACCAGGGACCCAGGATACTACATCATCTCTTTCCATTCAGAAGCTCTGCTGCTCTGGACCCTGAGAAAGCCTGGCTACCTAACTTAAACTTTCTGGCTCTTTATATGCCCTCAGTTTGGAACTCTGGGGGAAATTCCTTAAAGCTTAAGTTTTGACTCATGTCTAGGGTCTTTCCAAAAGAAAGAGTTGAAAGGTACTTAGTGTACAATGTAGATCAACTATTAATTTCTTCTACACAAAAGAAATGCTAAATACCCATCAGACCCAGAAGTGCTTATTGACAGGAAAAACAACAAACGAATTAGCCAGTAACTAATTGTTAAATTCTCCCAGAAAGTTGACAATTAAAACACCAAGGCATAGCAGGCAACTGAGTGGCTCAGTGGATTGAAAGCCAGGACTAGAGACAAGAGGTCCTGGGTTCAAAGTTGACCCTTAGACACTTCCTAGTTGTGTGACCCTGGGCAAGTCACTTAACACCCATTGCCTAGCCCAGTGGTTCCCAAACTTTTTTGGTCTACCGCCCCCTTTCCAGAAAAAATATTACTTATCCCCCTGGAAATTAATTTTTAAAAATTTTAATAGCAATTAATAGGAAAGATAAATGCACCTGGGGCCATCACTTCTCCCCTAGATTGCCCCCTAGATCACTGCACAGCCACCAGGGGCAGTAGAGTCCACTTTGGGAATCACTGGCCTAGCCCTTACCACTCTTCTGCTGTGGAACCAATACACAGTATTGATTCTAAGATGGATGGTAAGGGTTTAAAAAAAACAAACACCAAGGCATGATGCAGTTTGCAGGACTGCTAAATAAGGATTTTACGTTTCACTTTGGTTTGTTACTGGCCAAACCATTTCCTCCAGGTCCATATCTTTTTGCCAAGATAGGTCAAGAATTGACTTTTTCCCCTACGAAGAGTTATAATCTCTGATACAAACATACCCCCACCACCACCACCATTCACTTCTTTTTTTTTTTTTAAACCCTTGTACTTCGGTGTATATTTTTTTTTTCACCATTCACTTCTGACCAAGGGACTCAAACTAATGAGACTGTCTCCAACTCTGGATGTGTTCAACTTCATTCTGCTGTCCAGTCACCTATTGCCAGGAAAAGAAAAACAAAGCAAAGATAAAAGGTCAAGAATCTTAAGGGTAGTAGTAAAAAAAATTAAAAATTTAAAAAAAGTTGGAAAGAAGTAGTCTATCAGGACCAGATTTCAAATTGTACTACAGAATATCAATCATTAAAATGATTTGGTACTGGTTTTTAAAAAAAGGGTCTATCAGTGGAAGAAATTAGGTACACAACATAGAGAAGCAAATAAACACAAAAAGCATAGCATTTAATAAAACCAAAGATCTCATTTACTAAACTTGTTATTTAACAAAAACTCTTAGAACAGCTGGACAGTAGTTTGGCAGAAATTAGGTTTGGACCTACACCTCACACCATATACAAAGAAAAACTTGAAATGGATACATTACCTAGACATGAAAAGTCATATCATAAACAAATTTGAGGAAAGAAGCTACCTTTTATATCAATAAGTAAGGAAGAGTTCTTGACTATACAAGTCATAGAGTTGACAGGACAAAGTAAAATGGACAATTTTGATTACATAGTAAAAATTAAAGGCAAATAGGTCACTGGAAAAAAAATCTTTGTACCAAGTTTCTCCAAGAGCATTCTTATTTCAAATATATGCCAGTAACTGATTCAAATCTATAAGACTAAAACCGATTCCCCAAAAGATGAATAGTCAAAAGATATTTAAAGGCAGTTTTCAAAAGAAGAAATCCAAACTATCAATGATCATATGGAAAATGTTTTACACCATTAATAAGTAGAGTGATGCATATTAAAGCAGCTTTAAGTTTCTTTAGAATGATAAAATGAAAGAAGAGGAAAATGACAAATGTTGGTGGTACTATGGGAAAACAGACATACTCATGCATCATTGCTGGAGCTATTCCAGGCATTCTAGAAAGCAATTTGGACCTTTGCCTAGAAAGTTACCAAACTTTACATAGCCTTTGACTCAGCTATACCACTACTAGGTCTATACCTCCAATGAAATCAAAGAAAGAAGAAAAGATTATATGTATGAAAATACACACAGCAACTCTTTTCATAGTAGCCAAAAAATTGAAAACTAAGAGGGTATTGAGGAATGGCTAAAAAAATTATGTATGTAAATACAATGAAACATGTTGTCATAATAAATGATGAAACGGATAATTTCAGAGGAATTTGGGAAGAACTTTATGAACTGATGTAGAGCAAAGTGAGCATAACTATGGGAATGATTTATATAATTATAGAGAAAAATAACTTTAAAGGACTTTAGAACTCTGATCAATGAAATGATAAGCCACAAATCCAAAAGAAAGAAGATGAAACATGACATGCCTCCCAATAGAGAGTTAATGAATTTAAAATTCATAAAGGACATATAGTGTTGGGCCCAGCTAATGCAGAAATTTGTTTTAATATATTTCTGTGGCCATGTATTAAGGTATTTGTTTTTTAAGTTTTTTGTTTTTGTTTTTCAGATTTGAAAAAAAAATTTGCTCAAGGGAGGGAGGTTGTGGAGAGGCAGATTATTTTTTTCTTGAAAAATAAAAATAGTAAAGCATTTTTAAAAGAATACCAAAATCAAAGAGGCAGACCAAAATCTAGTCCCAAGTTTGCTCATTTTAGTACCAGTTCTAGCTACCATATGGGAGCAGTTGTCATGGTAAGGTGTTAGGGGGGCAAGGTTGGGCAGGGGGGAAGGTCACTCCCTTTTCAGAACTGAGTTAGTGCTTCTTCTTGATTACTCGTCAGTAAGAGGTTCATTTTATGATCCTAAAGCACCCAAATCCTTTGGAACTGAGATATTTCCTGTAGAATGGCCAGTGAAGCTAAATACTCCATGAAGATTTCTCCAAATTAATCTCTACCACCAAATGTGCTGATGCATTGACTTTTCTTAAATTTTTATTTAATTGATTAATTAAGATAATTTTTCCATTGTTACATGATTTATCCTCTTTCCCTCCCCTCTTCCCACCCCGCTTCCATAGCCAACACACAATTCCACTGGGTTTTACATGTGTAAAAGATCAAGACTTATTTCCATATTATTGATATTTGCACTAGGGTGATCGTTTAGAATCTATATCCTCAATCATATCCCCATCGACCCATGTGATCAAGCAATTGTTTTTCTTCTGTATTTCTGCTCCCAGTTCTTTCTCTGGATGTGAATAACATTCTTTCTCATCAGTCCCTCAGAATTGTCCTGGATCATTGCATTGCTGCTAGTAGAAAAGTCCATTACATTCGATTGTGCCACAGTGTATCCATCTCTGTGAATAAGGTTCTCCTAGTTCTGCTCCTTTCTCTCTCTATCAGTTCCTGGAGGTCATTCCAGTTCACATGGAATTCCTCCAGTTCATTATTCCTTTTAGCACAATAGTATTCCATCACCAACAGATACCACAATTTGATCAGTCATTCCCTAATCAAAGGGCATCCTCTCATTTTTCAATTTGTTGCCACCATAGAGAGTGAGGCTATAAATATTTTTATACAAGTCTTTTTCCTTATGATCTCTTTGGGGTATAAACCTAGCAGTAGTATGGCTGTATCAAAGGCAGTCTTTTAAAGACCTTTGGACATAGTTCCAAATTGCCATCCAGAATGGTTGGATCAATTCATAACTCCAATGCAATGATTTAAAAAGGTTGTTTGGGGTCTCCTCTGATGAATTCAATGAGCTCCCCAATTAAATTGATGTAATTACTGGATACCAGTTTTTGTTTGGTGGAATCTTAGTGATGTTTCCTCATCAAAGAGTATAAGCTGAAAGAATTATGACACGGGGAACTCAGTCTAATTGATATATTGAAGCTCAAGAGGACAAATGCTTCTTGAAGGAGCTCCTCTCTACCTTTCTTATGTCACATAAAAGAAAGTTCCCAAGATATCTACAAAGGATACATGATGAAAAATGCTACCCACAGCCAAAGAAGGAACCATTGGAGTCTTATTGTGGATCAAAGCATGCCATCTTCTGCTTTCTTTCCTTTGTGAGTTTTTTTATTGCATATATGATATATATCTTCTATCATGGCATGAGCAATATGGAAATATGTATTACATGAAAGCATTAGTATAACCTATATCAGACTATTTGCCACCTATGGAAGAGAGAGAAAGAAAATCTGAATCTTAAAATGTCAGAAAACAGTTGTTAAAAATTATTTCTATGTGTAATTAAAAAAACAGGGGCAGCTGGGTGGCTCAGTGGATTGAGAGCCAGGCCTAGAGACTGGAGGTCCTAGGTTCAAGTCCGACCTCGGACACTTCCAGCTGTGTGACCTTGGGCAAGTCATTTGACCCCTATCGCCCACCCTTACCACTCCTGGGCTAAGGACGGTCCCTAGCCCAGATGAAAAAGGAGGAGGGTTGGGCGTGGGGCTAGCAACCCCACCCTGTAAAAACTACATCTGCTAAAGAAACTGCAACCTAAAGTAGGGGCAGCTGGGCTAGCTCAGTGGATTGAGAGCCAGGCCTAGAGACAAAAGGTCCTAGGTTCAAATCCGGGCTCAGACACTTCCCAGCTGGGTGACCCTGAGCGACCCATTGCCTACTGGTTGTGGCCCTATGCTCCTAGAATGGAGTCCCAGGATAAAAAAAAAAAATTAAAAAAACAAAGAATTTTTTTAAAAAGCACATCAATGGATCCTTCTCTCACTAACTTTCTTCAGGATTTCCTTTTTGCTTTCCCTGTTCAGAAGATAGATGACTGTGTAGTACAGCAGATCTGCACTCTGCATGAGGGGGAAGGACCTGAGAAAAATAGGATCTACACCCATCCATAGCTTCCTCTTCCAGAAGTAGTTGATAACAACTTGCAGAACAAGAATATGGCAGAGGCAGACATGCTTTCATGTGGTCTGAGAGGGAAAATTCCACGTGAACTTTTCCAATTCAACAAATGGTGATAACTGAGACATTGATAGGTTTTCTGCAGGAGCAAATGGCAGAGACAAATAGATATTTGTCCTTTTGGCACAAGAGGATCTTTTATGGACAATATTAATGAACATCACCTCCTGTGTGGAAGGGGGATGTTGAATTCCACTGGTAGTATGTTCCCCAAATCTAGCCTTCTAGTCATAACATAGACATTTCCTGGGAAGTGTCTCATAGGTAATCTCAAATATGAGATTTGGGGAATCAGATATTCAAGAGAAAAAATGGTATTTCCTGATACCGTATGGTTCTTGGAGGAAGATTAACCACATTGTCCACAAGAAAACAAAACCAGTGAGTTACACAGACAGTAAGACACAGACCATAAGAATTGGAGGGGAATTCCTTATTAAGTAACCCCCAAAGTACATATACCCTCCAGAAGGAGTTAAAGCCAGAAGATGGAACTATGAGTGCTGGGGAGACTATTTTAGGACTCCATGAGAAAGGAAGATTCATTAGAATGTCAAAGTGTTTCCCTGACAGCAATCTTGAAGTTCATTTTCTCAGAGGAGGAAAGGCTGTCCATGTATTTTTGGTGTCTGTTTATGAGTTCACATTGATATCTTTTGCATTTTTGTGGGGTGAAATAAAGGTTGTCCTGTACTTAATAAACATTTAGTACTCAAATGGGAACAAAGGTTCCCTTTTACCCATATTTGGGGAAACCTAGATGTAAATTATACCTTGAGTATAATCAGAGATTTTTCTCTGAGCAACTCTGGGTATGGGCAATAAGCCAAAAAGAGCAACTGATCAATCCCTTTGGCGTAAGGTCATCTGAATCAGACAAAGGTCTCTGTGAGCCCAGAAATCATTATGCGTGGGGGACCACAGGCCATAGGTGGCATATTTATGAGCAAGCATAGTGTTATTCCTAAAAGTCTTGCATGACTTATGTATAATCTGTATTCCTGTGAACAATTGTGTATCTTTATATATGAGTCCTTGGAAAATAATTGTTTTCACTAGACCTATAATTTAATTAACAAGTTGCCAAATAGAGTTTAGCACTTGGAAAGCAGTAAGATTGAAGACATTAGAGAAATTGAGGGACTGAGGAACTAATGTAACTGTAAATCCATCTTTCTGAACAAGGCAGAGGAGGTTCTACATCTCTTGTCTTAATGTCTAGTCATTGAAGAGTTTGTGAAGTCCCACTGTCCTAAATGTTTCTCCTTTAATTTCAAATCATAAAATTCACAAACTCTGTAAAAAAGACAAAATCCTGAGATACCATTTTCAGTCCTTGCTAAATTTTAGAATTAAGGTTTATCTTTACATAAGGGGATTCCAAGGTGCATGATCTTTCATGGTCAATTAAAGTAGGAAAATAGAAACACTTGACTTTATTTTTTGGAGGGAGGGAGACCTTGTATTATCAGAATCACATGACTCAGGTAAGCAATACCAATTGAGGAATATAGCTTGAAATAAAGCTCCTCTTATAAAATCAGAATTTTAATCATTCAAAACATGTTAAAATTTTACATAATATATAGTAAAATAATGTAGTCCCACATTAGAAATTCAAAAAATGTTTTTGGAAAAGGATTAGAAGAGAAATGAGGGGATGGGGCAGGATATCTAGGTGGCTCAGGGTATAAAAGGCAGGGCTTGGAACCTGGAAAGACTAGTCTTCCTAAGTTCAAATCTAGCCTCAGATATTTAACTAGCTGTGTGATCCTGGGCAAATCACTTAACCCCGTTTATCTCAATTTCTCATCTGTAAAATGAGCTGGAGAAGGAAATGGCAAACCACTGCAGTATCTTTGCCAAGAAAACTCCAAATGGGGTCACAAAGATAAGGATATGACTAAATGACAACAATGGGGTAGGTATAAGAACCCTGAACTAGAGGTCAGGAGGCCCAGATTGGAATCCCAACTCTGTTATTGATTATCACTGTGACCCTATACAAATTACTTACTTATCTGGACCTGTTTCCTCATCTGTATAATGAAAGGGCTTTTTTTATATGGCTTTGAAGGTTCTCCTAACCTTCTAGGAATTACCTGACAGCTCCTAGGCATAGAGGATAACTTACTTCTCATATTTTCCTCTTGACCTAAAACTAAGTTGCTTATCCTTTAGCAACTACATGCTTATTTATCAATGAAGGAAGGAATTGAAATACTAAGTGATTTAAAGTGGATTTCAGCAATTTGCCTTTTCAAGTGATTATAGGAGTCACCTATTTGCACACAAAAAAATAAGTCTTTGTGGTTTGGCTGACTGTTCTTATCTCTTGCCTCTCTCCATGGTCCCAGTTATTGGATATTCATAGGGTTGAGACACGATAGCAATAAGAAATCATTATTCACCCAAGTGAGGTACCCTCAATTAACGTAGAGTTAGAGAGGAAAAGACAACCCCATATCAGGGAGATAGAGAGCCTGGGACACCAGTGTGAAACTGTTGTTGAGGAGTCTGGTGCAAAGGAAGAAAATGGAGAGCCAGATATCCCCATCTAGGGGCAAGCCAGAAAACCTGGGAACATTGGTTCAGTTGTAGATGGCTTGCAGAGAAAGCTCCTCCTAGGATCTTATCTGGTAGCTTTCCATTTTAACTCATTAATCTTGCTAACTAGATGCTAAGCTCTGTTGTTTCTATGTTTCTGAAGGACTAGATTATTGTAAGTACCCTTTAAATTCCTCACTTTGGGGAAAAGCCCTGATCACCCCACTCTAGTTGTATCTCTGAGTAGGGGTGAGAGAGAGGACAATAGCCTAGGGATGAACCTGAATAAAGTAAGGGAAAATTCTCATTCTCTCTCTCTCTCTCTCTCTCTCTCTCTCTCTCTCTCTCTCTCTCTCTCTCTCTCTCTCTCT